>NW_023994488.1:185000-297500 GCF_015586225.1 Lucilia sericata
AATTGGCAACTGGCCATGCATGTGTAAAACTGTAAGAGATATGAAAACTGGTAACATTTGTTTCCTATAAAAAAGTAGCAACAAGAACAACTACAACAGAACAATGACAACCTTTAGCAGCCACCCATATCAGCAGCAGCAGTATTAGTAGTAATATGAATAAAAACTTGTAGTTTTCCTCTCTCTTATGCTCCTTTATTTTATGTCGTATTTTTACTACACTAATTCAGTTTAGTTTATTGTATAAAATCCAACAATTGAAAATCAATGTCCCCTAAAACTATGCATTATAAAATAAATGAATAAGTATTATGCATGCAGCTCTATAGGTATGAGAGAAATGAGAATGTATATTTGTGTGTGTGTGTGTTTTTGTTTGCTTGTATGTCTCTTGCTTTATAATATTGAATGCCAACAAAAGTTATGGATCAATGCTCTGGCTAAAGTTTAGATTATATTTCAGACTTTATACAACTACAACAAAATTTGTAATATGATAAATTTTGTGTAACGAACAAATGAATAAAAAAACAACAATAACGAGAGAAAATGAAAGAATGATGTTAGGCAGTGAGGTGCAAGCAAAAAGGAATCTGATTAGGGGGAAGGGATTAAGACATATACACCATATATTTGAAATTATAGTCTGGTCTATAATATAAAAGTCCGCAATAGAGAAGGGACTATAGTCTATACTATAGTATATAATAGTCTGGACTATCGTATAGACTATAGTCTGGACTATATTGTAGACAATAGTCTGGACTATAGTATTGGTTATAGTCTGGACTATAGTATTGGCTATAGTCTGGACTATAGCATTGGCTATAGTCTGGACTATAGTATAGACTGTCTGGACTATAGTATAGACTATAGTCTGGACTATAGTATAGACTATAGTCTGGACTATAGTATAGGCTATAGTTTGGGCCATAGTATAGACTCTAGTCTGGACCATAGTATAGACTCTAGTCTGGACTATAGTATAGACTATAGTATGGACTATAGTATAGACTACAGACTGGACTATGGAATAGACTATAGGATGGACTATAATGTAGACTATACGATGGACTATAGAATAGACTATAGGCTGGACAATAGCATAGACTACAGTACTATCTTTAGTCTGGCCTATAGAGTAAGTTATATTCAGGAATAATGTACCGACTAGAGTTTGGATTATACTGAATTAGGCTTTACAAACTCTTCCCCAGCTACGCCCTTTGATTGTTTTCATACTATATAGTAAATTAAATGAATTTTCAATGATATCGATAGTTTTCATTTTACACATATCTATGTACATTGCACATATTAAGCAATATATGTATATGTATAAATAACCTAGTACATCCAGAAGTTCTGGTAAATGACATTTAAAGTATTTTTTTTCATTCAACCAGACTTTGTCTAATAAGAAGACCAAAATCTAACAAAAGCTCTACCACCTGACTATATTGTATTTCTTACAGTATAATGTTACAAATGACATCAATACTTAGGAAAGTACTAGGTACTTGTAACATATTTCCATATACTAAAAACCTTCAAAAATTTCTTTCCTTTCTTCCGTAACATTTTATCAGACCCAAACTTTCCAAAACGTAGCATAGGAAAATAGTAGAATATTGCCAAAATAAAACCTAAAAACAAGAAGTAAAAAACTTGTAACATTTTCATGATAAATCGTTTTCGTAGCATAAAACTAAAATTTCGAGTAAAATGAAAAAAATTATCAATTTTCTATAAGGATGTGTTTCGAAGATACACATGCACATATGTATAGAAATTGATCACTTAAAAGTTAATTCAAGGAAATGAGAACCTACAGCCGTAAAGAAGCCACTTCTTGTTTAGTTTTTTTTTTGTCTAGGAACAAAAAAAAAAGAATAGTTTTGCATCGACATGTAACCTATGGATGAGTAAACTAAATGTATGTCGATATGTTTTAGGTATATTTATGCACATCCATACATACATATGTATGTAAAAGTTGGAAAATTCAAATTAACGATTTCATTTAAGTAAAGTTAGCGCAGATTAGTTAGTTCAGTTCGAGTTAAGTTCTAGTTAAGTTCTAGGTAAGTTCTAGGTTTTAGTTCACTTCTAGTTCAGTTCTAGTTCAGTTCTAGTTCAGTTCTTAGTTCAGTTCTAGTTCAGTTCTAGTTCAGTTCTAGTTCAGTTGTTCAGTTCTAGTTCAGTTCTAGTTTCAGTTTTCAGTTCAGTTCTAGTTCAGTTCTAGTTCAGTTCTAGTTCAGTTCTCGTTCAGTTCTAGTTCAGTCTAGTTCAGTTCTAGTTCAGTTTAGTTCAGTTCTAGTTCTTCTAGTTCAGTCTAGTTCAGTTCTAGTTCCGTCTAGTTCAGTTCTAGTTCAGTTCTAGTTCAGTTCTAGTTCATTCAGTCGTTCTAGTTCAGTTCTAGTTCGTTCTAGTTCAGTTCTAGTTCAGTATAGTTCAGTTCTAAGTTGTGCAGTCTAGTTCAGTTCTAGTGTCAGTTCTAGTTCAGTTCTAGTTCTAGTTCATTTCTAGTTCAGTTCTAGTTCAGTTCTAGTTCAGTTCTAGTTCAGTTCTAGTTCAGTTCTAGTTCAGTTCTAGTTCAGTTCTAGTTCAGTTCTAGTTCAGTTTTAGTTCAGTTCTAGTTCAGTTCTAGTTCAGTTCTAGTTCAGTTCTAGTTCAGTTCTAGTTCAGTTCTAGTTCAGTTCTAGTTCAGTTCTAGTTCAGTTCTAGTTCTAGTTCAGTTCTAGTTCTAGTTCAGTTAGTTTCTAGTTCAGTTCTAGTTCAGTTCTAGTTCAGTTCTAGTTCAGTTCTAGTTCAGTTCTAGTTCAGTTCTAGTTCAGTTCTAGTCAGTTCTAGTTCAGTTCTAGTTCAGTTCTAGTTCAGTTCTAGTTCAGTTCTAGTTCAGTTCTAGTTCAGTTCTAGTTCAGTTCTAGTTCAGTTCTAGTTCAGTTCTAGTTCAGTTCTAGTTCAGTTCTAGTTCAGTTCTAGTTCAGTTCTAGTTCGTCTAGTTCAGTTCTAGTTCAGTTCTAGTTCAGTTCTAGTTCAGTCTAGTTCAGTTCTAGTTCAGTTCTAGTTCAGTTCTAGTTCAGTTCTAGTTCAGTTCTAGTTCAGTTCTAGTTCAGTTCTTAGTCTTTCTAGTTCACTCTAGTTCAGTTCTTAGTTCAGTTCTAGTTCAGTTCTAGTTCAGTTCTAGTTCAGTTCTAGTTCAGTTCTAGTTCAGTTCTAGTTCAGTTCTAGTTCAGTTCTAGTTCAGTTCTAGTTCATTTAGTTCAGTTCTAGTTCAGTTCTAGTTCAGTTCTAGTTCAGTTCTAGTTTCAGTCTAGTTCAGTTCTAGTTCAGTTCTAGTTCAGTTCTAGTTCAGTTCTAGTTCAGTTCTAGTTCAGTTCTAGTTCAGTTCTAGTTCAGTTCTAGTTCAGTTCTAGTTCAGTCTAGTTCAGTTCAGTTCAGTTCTAGTTCAGTTCTAGTTCAGTTCTAGTTCAGTTCTAGTTCAGTTCTAGTTCAGTTCTAGTTACAGTTCTAGTTCAGTTCTTCGTTCAGTTCTAGTTCAGTTCTAGTTCAGTTCTAGTTCAGTTCTAGTTCAGTTCTAGTTCAGTTCTAGTTCAGTTCTAGTCAGTTCTAGTTCAGTTCTAGTCAGTTCTAGTTCAGTTCTAGTTCAGTTCTAGTTCAGTTCTAGTTCAGTTCTAGTTCAGTTCTAGTCTAGTTCAGTTCTAGTTCAGTTCTAGTTCAGTTCTATTCAGTTCTAGTTCAGTTCTAGTTCAGTTCTAGTTCAGTTCTAGTTCAGTTCTAGTTCAGTTCTAGTTCAGTTCTAGTTCAGTTCTAGTTCAGTTCTAGTTCAGTTCTAGTTCAGTTCTAGTTCAGTTCTAGTTCAGTTCTAGTTCAGTTCTAGTTCAGTTCTAGTTCAGTTCTAGTTCAGTCTAGTTCAGTTCTAGTTCAGTTCTAGTTCAGTTCTAGTTCAGTTCTAGTTCAGTCTAGTTCAGTTCTAGTCAGTTCTAGTTCAGTTCTAGTTCAGTTCTAGTCAGTTAGTTCAGTTCTAGTTCAGTTCTAGTTCAGTTCTAGTTCAGTTCTAGTTCAGTTCTAGTTCAGTTCTAGTTCAGTTCTAGTTCAGTTCTGTTAATTCTAGTTCAGTCTAGTTCATTCTAGGTTTAGTTCAGTTCTAGTTCAGTTCTAGTCAGTTCTAGTTCAGTTCAGTTCAGTTCTAGTTCAGTTCTAGTTTCAGTTCTAGTTCAGTTCTAGTTCAGTTTCTAGTTCAGTTCTAGTTCAGTTCTAGTTCAGTTCTAGTTCATTTCTAGTTCAGTTCTAGTTCAGTTCTAGTTCAGTTCTAGTTCCGTTCTAGTTCAGTTCTAGTTTCAGTTCTAGTATTCAGTTCTAGTTCAGTTCTAGTTCAGTTCTAGTTCAGTTCTAGTCAGTTCTAGTTCAGTTCTAGTTCAGTTCTAGTTCAGTTCTAGTTCAGTTCTAGTTCAGTTCTAGTTCAGTTCTAGTTCAGTTCTAGTTCAGTTCTAGTTCAGTTCTAGTTCAGTTCTAGTTCAGTTCTAGTTCAGTTCTAGTTCAGTTCTAGTTCAGTTCTAGTTCAGTTCTAGTTCAGTTCTAGTTCAGTTCTAGTTCAGTTCTAGTTCAGTTCTAGTTCAGTTCTAGTTCAGTTCTATGTTAGTTCAGTTCTAGTTCAGTCTAGTTCAGTTCTAGTTCTGTTCTAGTTCTGTTCTAGTTCAGTTCTAGTTCAGTTCTAGTTCAGTTCTAGTTCAGTTCTAGTTCAGTTCTAGTTCAGTCTAGTTCAGTTCTAGTCAGTTCTAGTTCAGTTCTAGTTCAGTTTTAGTCTAGTTCTAATTTAATTAGTGTCTGATTACTTTAGAATATAACTGTACCTCAGTCTCATTTTCTCAACATATTGTTACAATGTATTGCTATGCGTTTATTATACACACACTCAAACAAACATACATATGGTACATATGTTTGTTGTTATTACAATGTATTTGCTGTTATTGCATTTTTAAATAATTCAATTTTCAAATGTTTCCGGTGTGTGTATGTGTGTTTGTGTGTGTTAGTTAAATATTTTAAAATGAAAATTGAATTCAAATTATTTTATTGCATAATTTTAAAGGCTAACAGCAGGCCTTGCTGAATGAACGTTTATCTATCTGACAAACATTTAAACATTCATTTTATATAATAATATTTTATTATTATTTTTGTTGCTTGCTTTTCATGTTACTTTACTCTCGTATGTAAATTTTTATCTGTACATATTTTGTTGTTATGATTATAAAATTTAAATATGCCTTTGAGCTAGGATCATTTTGCATACATACATGTGTATATTTTTGTCAAAATTTTCTTGGTATTTTCTATGCCAACATAATGTGTGTATGTGTTTGTATTTTTATATATATAAACGCTTTAAATGAGAAATTAATGTTGAATTGTAGCCATTTAGTTGGTTTCGGGTTTTTCTTGTTGAAATTTTTATTTTTGTAATGAATATTTAATGGGGATTTTTTTGGTAGAATATTGATGAAATGAATATTAAGCAATTTTTGGCGGTTAGTGAAATGTGTGAGAAAATGAAAAAATTTTTGATATTTAAAATTTTTTTCTTTTGCATCTAAACAGTTTTTAATTATTGCTTTATTAAAGGTGAAATATACAAATGAAATTTGCCAAATTAAATCGCTAAGTGGTCATGTTTTTCTGATTCTCTACTCTGTCGAACAGCAGACGGACAGACATACATACGGACAGACAGATGCATGGACGGACAGACATTATTTTATAAATACACGGAGTCTACAACCAATGTGTTCTTTCGATTCCATCGTACCTTCATCAGATATTTAGACAGATACTCGGACGGTTGGTCGCAAGGACAGACGAATGGAATTTTACAAAATTCCGAATTATTTACTTTATAGGGTCAACGACTGATGTGTTGCAAGTATAAGAACATCGATTTGGTGATTTGCACACAAAATCAATTCAAAATCTCTCCTTCCAACATCACATCTACACCACTGTCTCTTTCCTTTCTCTTAACTTTTGTTGTATCTAATCAAAAATCTTAAATATTACAAATTTTAACTGTATGGTCTAACTATTTTTACAAAAACGAAAGAACATGAATATAAAATAAATGCTCAAATCTAATTTAATATAAATGAACTAAAATATGCTTAACACGCGCTAAACTTTTTCAAACACAGCCAGCAACACTTCTACCAGCACCCAGTATTCCTGGAACACAAAAAATTGAGAAAAAATAATCCAACTAAAACAAAAACAAATATAAACACTGCATATAAATACAATCAGACGAAATACTCTGGCCAAATAAATACACACCAGAGTCCGTGCCAAGTCATCCTTCTCAAAATAAATAAAACTACGAGGAAGATGGAGACCAGACGGACAGTTAGACTGACTGACTGACTGACTGACTGACGGACAGACAGACAGACAGACAGACATTTAAAAAGAAAAGGACACGATAAAATTATTTCAAACTCAACACTGACTGACAAAGTTTTACTGTAAACCCCAGGGAATTTCTTATAAAAATACATTTTTAGAGTAGCAGGGGTTTAGATTTGTTTAAGTTGTATCGAAGAACACAGTTTTGTCTTTGTCAGTTAGTTAGAAGAGTATTAAATGTAAACTACTGAGTTCTTACTTTAGTTTTAGCTAAATAGACGTTCTTTTTTTATTGGGTGATTATTAAATGCCGTACAAATTTTCAACAACTCACCCTTTTTCTAAATTATTTAGAAGGAATAATGTTTTAAAATGTTTAGTGTGTGGAAACATTAAGTAATATGAAAGTGAAAAGGGTCTGTTGTTAGAAATTAATTTGGGAAGTTTTAGCGGAATAAAATTGGGAAATTTTTCCTTACTTTGGTTAAACTTCTTAACCTTCGAAACAATCTGACCTTGGAAATCTATAGATATTTTGTTACTATGATCACTTTCTCATTTCTGCTCCGAATTTTAATGGTGACATAATTAACAAATTTACAACTACTTCTTACTTCCGTACGATCCTAGTTTTTCTAAAATTTACAAACATTCACTCCAAAGACTCCTCAAAGAAGATCCACGATCACAGAGACAGCAACGCATTTTCATTGACGTTAACATCAATGGCTTCGTTGATATCGATGACATCTTTTGTTATCTTGTCCGGTTGATGATCGTTTAAAATCCGTAGTTTACTTCTCTCTTTTTGTCTCCATTTGCGGCTCCAAAAAGTTCATATTTATGACTAAGATCAACTTTCTTGCAACCTCTCATCTCGTCATATATGTATTTCAATCGTGAATGGGTCGAGAATTACAGCTTTAAAGAATCTCCAAGCTTCCGTAGACGCTATAGTTCCTTTTCATGACTACGATCATCTTCCTTGTAACCTCCCAACTCGTTAGCAATCTTTAGCACATTACATTCGTATGTGGAAAGTCGCTCTCTTTGTGTCCTACTGCAGTTTCCCTTTATGACTTCTACCTCCTACTTTGTAAGCTATCATCTCGTAAGCAACCTTTAATATTCCAATCGTGAATAGTGAGTTGCAGCTTTGAAGAATCTCTAAGATCTCTTTGTATCTAGTGTTTCGGTGGACGACCTCCCATCTTGTTAAGAGACCTCAATCACACATTACATTCATGAGTGGGGAGTCGCTCTCTTTGTGTCCTTCTGTAGTTCCAAAGAGCGCCTATTTCATCTCATAAGCAACCTTTAAAACATTCCAGTTGTGAATGACGAGCTGCGGCTTTGAAGAATCTCCAAGATCTTTTTGTATCTAGTGCGACCTCTCATCTTATCGGAGACCTCAATCACACATTACATTAGTGAGTGGTGAGTCTTCTCTCTGTGTCCTTATGTAGTTGCAAAGAGTTAATTTTTATGACTTCTATCACCTCCTTTTTAACCTCTCATCTCGTAAGCAATCTTTAACACATTCCAATCGTGAATGACGAGTTACAGCTTTGAAGAATGTCCAAGATCTTTTTGGAGATCTTGTCAGGGACCTCGCACATTACATTCGTGAGTGTGGAGTCGGTCTCTTTGTGTTCTTCTCTAGTTTCACAGAGTTTCTTTTTATAACTACATTCACCTCCTTTGTAACCTCTCATTTCGTAAGCAACCTTTAACACATTATAATCGTGAATGGGGAGTCGCGTGTTGCAGCTTTTAAAAATCTCCAAGATCTTTTTATATCTAGTGCTTCGATAGACGACTTCTCATCTTGTCAGAGACATCTAACACCTTCCAATCGCACATTACATTTGTGAGGAGTCGCTCTCTTTGTGTCCTTCTGTAGTTCCAAAGAGCTCTCAACTCGGGAGTTGCAGCTTTGAAGAATGCCCAAGATCTTTTTCTATCTAGTACTCTATCTAGTAGTCGAGAATTACAGCTTTGTATAGTCTCCAAGACCTTTATATCTATTGCTTTGGTAGATGGTATTGTTGCTATTTAGGTCTACGATCACCACTCTTGCAACCCTCTATTATGTCGGCAACCTTTAACATATTCCTATAAAAAGTAGAAGCCGCGACTTCCTGGTTTAAAAAAATCTCACAAATCTGTTTGTATCTGTGATAAACGGGAAAAACGATCGTACCAAAGCTGTTATAAATCTTCTTTCTTTCTCTCAGCTACTCTAAAGAGATCGTAATCGGAACTACGATCAACTTCCCTGAACTTCCCTTAGCGTCAGCAGCCTAAACAACTTTCCAATCGATCGAGAGTTGTCAGAGACCTCAATCGTACATTACATTCGTAAGTGGGGAGTCGCTCTCTTTGTGTTCTTCTCTAGTTCCACAGAGTTCCCATTTATGACTACGTTCACCTCTTTTGTAACCTCTCATTTCGTAAGCAAGCTTTAAGACATTGTAATCGCGAATAGGGAGTCGCATGTTGTAGCTTTGAAGAATCTCCAAGATCTTTTTGCATCTAGTGCTTCGATAGACGACTTCCCATCTTGTTAGAGATCTCTGACACCTTCCAATCTCACATTATATTTGTGAGTGAGGAGTCACTCTCTTTGCATCCTTCTGTAGTTCCAAAGAGTCCCTGTTTATGACTACATTTACCTCCTTTGCAAGCTCTCATCTCCCGAGTTGCAGCTTTGAAGAATGCTCAAGATCTTTTTCTATCTAGTGCTTCGGTAGACGTCCTCCCATCTTGTCAGAGATCTCTAACACCTTCCAATCGTGAATGAGTAGTCGAGAGTTACAGCTTTGTATAGTATCCAGAACCTTTATATCTATTGCTTTGGTAGATGATATTGGTGCTATTTAGGTCTACGATCACCACTCTTGCAACCCTCTATTATGTCGGCAACCTTTAACATATTCCTATGAAAAGTAGAAGACGCGATTTCCTGGTTTTAAAAAAAATCTCACAAATCTACTTGTATCTAGTGCTGTGGTAGACGCGAAAAACGATCGTACCAAAGCTGTTATAAATCTTTTTTCTTTCTCTCAGCGACTCTAAAGAGTTCGTAATCGGAACTACGATCAACTTCCCTGAACTTCCCTTAACGTCAGCAGCCTAAACCATTTTCCAATCGATCGAGAGTTGTACCATTAAAGATTATCCATGAACTCTTCGACACTAGAGAGCTTTGCCGGTATTCTGGCTTATCTAATCTCTACGTTTTCCTTTGAGGGTGATTAATTTTGAATAGATTTGGGAGATCATCGTCATTTAGAATAATAAGCAGTTTGATCTTAATATCTCCGTTTGAATATCATGTATTTTATAGAGATTTAAGAGATCTTCGGTATTCAAGGATGGTGAAGCAATTTAATCGATCTAGAGAAGTAGCATATAACTATTACGAATAACACCATTAAAGAACCCCAACTACTGGATAGTTTTAAAAATCAAAAGGACAACTAATCGCTTAAGCTTGTCTCATTAACACTTTTGAACATACTTTACCCCTAAACTAACTAACTGACACTCTAAAAAAAAACTGATTATCAAAACTGATGCCTCTCCAGTTGTATTTGTAGTCATGTACAGACGTACTACATATCTTTGGCGTATTGCAGAGCACGTTTATGAAAACTCAAACAATTGAAAATTTTAATGAGCATTTGTTTGAAATATAAAGAAAGTAAAAAATAATACAAAACAAAAAAAAAATTTAAAGAAATCAAACTGACTTGAAAGTTTCATACAGCGAGTAACTAACTGCCTGAATGTTTGGTAGACTGAATGAATGAATAAAGAAATGAATGACTGGCTGGTTGGTTGGCTGACTGACTAACTGAAATGGTTGAATGGTTTGGCTGTGAGAGCGTGTGTGTGTGTGTGTGTGTATTATCCTTGGGCTTTACTCTTGTACTATTTTTGTGTATTTAAACATAAAGGAAAAACGTGTTCAGCTGCATTTTGCTCTCTTTAGAGCCTTAAACAAATGATGAGTCAGTTAAAAATTGTATACACATATTTAGCAGAATACACCCGGTAGATCGGGATGGATGTCTCACTATTAAAAGACTACAATTACTCTTCATTTTGAGTACAAATAGACAATTTATTTTACAATAGATTACAGTACGAAACAAAATATTTATTATGAATACTCTATAGTATACTTAGAGACATTGAAGCGACAATTGACTCTACGATAGTTTACTTGACGATAATAAAGTAGCAATTTACTCCTTTATAGTTTACTTCGGAACGCTGAAGTAACGATTTAAATAAGGACTTTCCACAAGGGATACTTTAACACCTTGTTTAACTGCTGACAAACTACTCGTAGATAACAATCTATCTGTGTAAGTATGTGTGAGTAAAGAACAAAGTAGTGTGCGGTGGCATAATATTTGAAGGATTAACAAAAATTATCTTTAGGAAAAAATCTTGTTTTTCTGCAGATATCTTTCGTTTTTAGTTTATTATGGGCACGAGTGTGTGATTTTCAAGTTTTTATTCTGTATTTTATTTCATAATTTTTATTTATTGTATTTTGTTGGTTCTAGGAAAGTTTTTTTTTCCCAACTTTTCCATTTCTCATTTCTTTTTGTAATGAATAGAATTTTAATTTAATTTTATAATTAAAGATAAATAATGTGTATAATTATTTTAAAAACGTGGTAACAATATGTAGACAAATGGCAAACATTTAGACCTGGTGTTGTTTTATTTTAATAGCTCATGGAACGTGCGATAATAACTGAGGATATGTGAGAAATATTTCAGCAAATTTGTCAAAAAGAAAATGTTTTAAATAAAATATCTAGTTCTGTTCTAATTCTGTTCTAGTTCTGTTCTAGTTCTGTTCTAGTTCTGTTCTAGTTCTGTTCTAGTTCTGTTCTAGTTCTGTTCTAGTTCTGTTCTAGTTCTGTTTACTTCTGTTCTAGTTCTGTTCTAGTTCTGTTCTAGTTCTGTTCTAGTTCTGTTCTAGTTCTGTTCTAGTTCTGTTCTAGTTCTGTTCTAGTTCTGTTCTAGTTCTGTTCTAGTTCTGTTCTAGTTCTGTTCTAGTTCTGTTCTAGTTCTGTTCTAGTTCTGTTCTAGTTCTGTTCTAGTTCTGTTCTAGTTCTGTTCTAGTTCTGTTCTAGTTCTGTTCTAGTTCTGTTCTAGTTCTGTTCTAGTTCTGTTCTAGTTCTGTGTGTTCGTTCTAGTTCTGTTCTAGTTCTGTTCTAGTTCTGTTCTAGTTCTAGTTCTGTTCTAGTTCTGTTCTAGTTTGTTCTAGTTCTGTTCTAGTTCTGTTCTAGTTCTGTTCTAGTTCTGTTCTAGTTCTGTTCTAGTTCTGTTCTAGTTCTGTTCTAGTTCTGTTCTAGTTCTGTTCTAGTTCTGTTCTAGTTCTGTTCTAGTTCTGTTCTACTTCTGTTCTACTTCTGTTCTACTTCTATCTTCTGTTCTAGTTCGTTCTAGTTCTGTTCTAGTTCTGTTCTAGTTCTGTTCTAGTTCTGTTCTAGTTCTTTAGTATGTTCTAGTTCGTTCTAGTTCTGTTCTAGTTCTGTTCTAGTTCTGTTCTAGTTCTGTTCTAGTTCTGTTCTAGTTCTGTTCTAGTTCTGTTCTAGTTCTGTTCTAGTTCTGTTCTAGTTCTGTTCTAGTTCTGTTCTAGTTCTGTTCTAGTTCTGTTCTAGTTCTGTTCTAGTTCTGTTCTAGTTCTGTTCTAGTTCTGTTCTAGTTCTGTTCTAGTTCTGTTCTAGTTCTGTTCTAGTTCTGTTCTAGTTCTGTTCTAGTTCTGTTCTAGTTCTGTTCTAGTTCTGTTCTAGTTCTGTTCTAGTTCTGTTCTAGTTGTTCTAGTTCTGTTCTAGTTCTGTTCTAGTTCTGTTCTAGCTCTGTTATAGTTCTGTTCTAGTCTTGGTCTAGTCTTGGTCTAGTTCTGTTCTTGTTCTGATCTAGTTTCTGTTCTAGTTAGTTAGTTAGTTAGTTAATTAGTTAGTTAGTTAGTTAGTTAGTTAGTTAGTTAGTTAGTTAGTTAGTAGTAGTTAGTTAGTTAGTTAGTTAGTTAGTTAGTTAGTTAGTTAGTTAGTTAGTTAGTTAGTTAGTTAGTTAGTTAGTTAGTTAGTTAGTTTGTTTGTTGTAGTTAGTTGGTTAGTTAGTTAGTTAGTTAGTTAGTTAGTTAGTTAGTTAGTTAGTTAGTTAGTTAGTTAGGTAGTTCGTTAGTTAGTTAGTTAGTTAGTTAGTTAGTTAGTTAGTTAGTTAGTTAGTTAGTTAGTTAGTAGTTAGTTCGTTAGTAGTTAGTTAGTTAGTTAGTTAGTTAGTTAGTTAGTTAGTTAGTTAGTTAGTTAGTTAGTTAGTTAGTTAGTTAGTTAGTTAGTTAGTTAGTTAGTTAGTTAGTTAGTTAGTTAGTTAGTTAGTTAGTTAGTTAGTTAGTTAGTTAGTTAGTTAGTTAGTTAGTTAGTTAGTTAGTTAGTTAGTAGTTAGTTAGTTAGTTAGTTAGTTAGTTAGTTAGTTAGTTAGTTAGTTAGTTAGTTAGTTAGTTAGTTAGTTAGTTAGTTAGTTAGTTAGTTAGTTAGTTAGTTAGTTAGTTAGTTAGTTAGTTAGTTAGTTAGTTAGTTAGTTAGTTAGTTAGTTAGTAGTTAGTTAGTTAGTTAGTTAGTTAGTTAGTTAGTTAGTTAGTTAGTTAGTTAGTTAGTTAGTTAGTTAGTTAGTTAGTTAGTTAGTTAGTTAGTTAGTAGTTAGTTAGTTAGTTAGTTAGTTAGTTAGTTAGTTAGTAGTTAGTTAGTTAGTTAGTTAGTTAGTTAGTTAGTTAGTTAGTAGTTAGTTAGTTAGTTAGTTAGTTAGTTAGTTAGTTAGTTAGTTAGTTAGTTAGTTAGTTAGTAGTTAGTTAGTTAGTTAGTTAGTTAGTAGTTAGTTAGTTAGTTAGTTAGTTAGTTAGTTAGTAGTTAGTTAGTTAGTTAGTTAGTTAGTTAGTTAGTTAGTAGTTAGTTAGTTAGTTAGTTAGTTAGTTAGTTAGTTAGTTAGTTAGTTAGTTAGTTAGTTAGTTAGTTAGTTAGTTAGTTAGTTAGTTAGTTAGTTAGTTAGTTAGTTAGTAGTTAGTTAGTTAGTTAGTTAGTTAGTTAGTTAGTTAGTTAGTTAGTTAGTTAGTTAGTTAGTTAGTTAGTTAGTTAGTTAGTTAGTTAGTTAGTTAGTTAGTTGGTTAGTTAGTTAGTTAGTTAGTTAGTTAGGTTTAAGTAGAATGAAAGTAGAAAATATGATTTATCAGATTCGAATAAATATATCTAAGCCACTAACAGGTCTGTTACGAACTCCTTTCCGTAATGGTTGGAGTCGAATCAACCTTCTTTGTATTGATAGACTACACCACTACCAAATAACGTTGGAAGGCAATGTGCTGTTAATTAAAAATGTGCTATGATGTATTAATGGGAATACAATTAATATGATTACAATTTTTTTATTATTTAGATAATCTCCTTTATTTTAAATAATATTTTCCCTTTAAAGTACACTTATCGATGATGATAATCAAAATTTTCTACTATCACCTTTCCCTTTTAAAGTACGTTCCCTTATATTTGCCCACTTTTCCCTTAAGACCTTTTTTGACTTTTATCAATCAATAATAATTTTATAATAATCTTATTCTTGTTACTGTCAAATTAAATAATAACAGCTTTTAGTTAAATTTCATCAACTATTAAATAAACTCTTATTGAAATATTAAATTAATCTTTACCATTCAATAGTAGTTTGCTCATAACATTTTACAAATATTGAATATACAATCTTGTGATTATAAACTGTAAATGACGACGTTATATTTAAATCTACTCATATTTATTGTGTATTAAGAAATTCCTTAGAAATTATGAATATTTGACACTTATTAATTAAATCCTGCTGTTTGTAGCAACACAGCATTTATACAGACGACGTCTCAATAACCCATTCCATTTCGCACGTTCCAGAAGTATCTTAAAACTGATGTACAAAAGGGAGAGAGCTGGAGTAAAACTTAAATAAAATAAATGAACGAATAAAGGAAACATGTACGCAATTAAGAATTTATTCAATTTAAACATGACACATCACAACACTAAGTTATACTTGTTTTAAGTTTTACATGAAGACATGTAAATGAAAATAGGGAATTAAGTTATTCATAGGTACTGTAGACTGTGACTAAGAAAAGTTCACTATGCTTGAAGATGAATAAACTTGTTTTAGTTTTAAATTTTAAATTATTTGAATTCGTTTAAAGTTGGGTTTATCAGCCGAATTTGAAATAAACCTATTAAGTCATCATGGAGTGACGATGACAAAAGAAGGGTAACATTCGTTCTGTAACAAATAGGTTTTGGATTTTAATAGATTGGATTCTTTAGATATCGCAGAGTCCTTTGTTTATTATGTAGTCTAATGGGAAAGAATAATATATTTTGGGTTATATATTGAGTTCTAGTTTGACCTGACGGTGTCAGTAGAGATAACGTAACATTTGTTTCAAAACATAAATAATTTATTTTGTAACTGGATAGATTCTTCAAATAGTTAAAAAATTAAACTGGTAAAATTTCTTATCTTATAAAAAAGCTGACAATGGTTATAGGCCGAATTATAAGGAGTGAATGGAGCCTCAGTTGGCAGTTTGTTCGAACCATCTTTCCTTATTTTGACTTCTTGCTGGTTTTTAGTTAAAACTGGACCGTAGGACAGCAGACATATCTCAAATAGAATGAAAATGTAGAACCTGTATTCGCTGAATTAATTTATCCGTCGATATTTTGTTATTTTTGTAGCTACTCCAGTATGTTTTCTACTTCAGTTACCTTGCTGTTTAGCTTATTAGGGACACATTAAGGTCCTTCAGTTCAATTTCAGATCTTGTTCAGTCCTAGTTCAGATCTTGTTCAGTTCTAGTTCAGCACTAGTTCAGTTCTAGTTCAGTTCTAGTTCAGTTCTAGTTCAGTTCTTGTTCAGTTCTAGTTCAGTTCTAGTTCAGTTCTAGTTCAGTTCTAGTTCAGTTCTAGTTCAGTTCTAGTTCAGTTCTAGTTCAGTTCTAGTTCTAGTTCAGTTCTAGTTCAGTTCTAGTTCAGATCTAGTTCAGTTCTAGTTCAGTTCTAGTTCAGTTCTAGTTCAGTTCTAGTTCAGTTCTAGTTCAGTTCTAGTTCAGTTCTAGTTCAGTTCTAGTTCAGTTCTAGTTCAGTTCTAGTTCAGTTCTAGTTCAGTTCTAGTTCAGTTCTAGTTCAGTTCTAGTTCAGTTCTAGTTCAGTTCTAGTTCTAGTTCAGTTCTAGTTCAGTTCTAGTTCAGTTCTAGTTCAGTTCTAGTTCAGTTCTAGTTCAGTTCTAGTTCAGTTCTAGTTCAGTTCTAGCTTCAGTTCTAGTTCAGTTCTAGTTCAGTTCTAGTTCAGTTCGAGTTCAGTTCTAGTTCAGTTCTAGTTCAGTTCTAGTTCAGTTCTAGTTCAGTTCTAGTTCAGTTCTAGTTCGGTTCTAGTTCACTTCTAGTTCAGTTCTAGTTCAGTTCTAGTTCACTCTAGTTTCACTTCTAGTTCACGTTCTAGTTCAGTTCTAGTTCAGTTCTAGTTCAGTTCTAGTTCAGTTCTAGTTCAGTTCTAGTTCAGTTCTAGTTCAGTTCTAGTTCAGTTCTAGTTCAGTTCTAGTTCAGTTCTAGTTCAGTTCTAGTTCAGTTCTAGTTCAGTTCTAGTTCAGTTCTAGTTCAGTTCTAGTTCAGTTCTAGTTCAGTTCTAGTTCAGTTCTAGTTCAGTTCTAGTTCAGTTCTAGTTCAGTTCTAGTTCAGTTCTAGTTCAGTTCTAGTTCAGTTCTAGTTCAGTTCTAGTTCAGTTCTAGTTCAGTTCTAGTTCAGTCTAGTTCAGTTCTAGTTCATCTAGTTCAGTTCTAGTTCAGTTCTAAGTCCAGTTCAGTAGTTCAGTTCTAGTTCAGTTCTAGTTCAGTTCTAGTTCAGTCTAGTTCAGTTCTAGTTCAGTTTCTAGTCAGTTCTAGTTCAGTTCTAGTTCAGTTCTAGTCAGTTCTAGTTCAGTTCTAGTCAGTTCTAGTTCGAGTTCTAGTTCAGTCTAGTTCAGTTCTAGTTCAGTTAGTTCTAGTTCAGTTCTAGTCAGTTCTAGTTCAGTTCTAGTTCAGTTCTAGTTCAGTTCTAGTTTCAGTTCTAGTTCAGTTTCGTTCGAGTTCAGTAGTTCAGTTCTAGTTCAGTTCTAGTTCAGTTCTAAGTTCAGTAGTCAGTTCTAGTTCAGTTAGGTCAGTTCTAGTTCAGTTCTAGTTCAGTTCTAGTTCAGTTCTAGTTCAGTTCTAGTTCAGTTCTAGTTCAGTTCTAGTTCAGTTCTAGTTCAGTTCTAGTTCAGTTCGAGTTCAGTTCTAGTTAGTTCTAGTCAGTTCAGTTCAGTTCTAGTTCAGTTCTAGTTCAGTGTCTAGTTCAGTTCTAGTTCAGTTCTAGTTCAGGTCTAGTTCAGTTCAGTTCTAGTTCAGTTCAGTTCTAGTTCAGTTCTAGTTCAGTTCTAGTTCAGTTCTAGTTCAGTTCTAGTTCAGTTCTAGTTCAGGTCTAGTTCAGTTCTAGTTCAGTTCTAGTTCAGTTCTAGTTCAGTTCTAGTTCAGTTCTAGTTCAGTTTAGTTCTAGTTCAGTTCTAGTTCAGTTCTAGTTCAGTTCTAGTTCAGTTCTAGTTCAGTTCTAGTTCTAGTTCAGTTCTAGTTCAGTTCTAGTTCAGTTCTAGTTCAGTTCTAGTTCAGTTCTAGTTCAGTTCTAGTTCAGTTCTAGTTCTAGTTCTAGTTCAGTTTAGTTCAGTTCTAGTTCAGTTCAGTTCTAGTTCAGTTCTAGTTCAGTTCTAGTTCTGTTCTAGTTCAGTTCTAGTTCAGTTCTAGTTCAGTTCTAGTTCAGTTCTAGTTCAGTTCTAGTTCAGTTCTAGTTCAGTTCTAGTTCAGTTCAGTTCTAGTTCAGTTCTAGTTCAGTTCTAGTTCACGTTTGATATAGTTTTCAGACCCATGGATTCCCGAATCCCAATTATATCCGTTTACCCCAATCCTCTCTTCAGTTAAAGCTTTTAAAGTACTATTGCTCAGAGATGGGGGTAGTGCACTAATTTTTAACTATCACTAATTATTAGTGGTAGTTCAAAATTATTCACTGCTTTTATTTATGTTTAGTGATGAATTGAAAAATATAAGCCTCATTCAATAATAGTGATAGTGATATTTAAAATTTTTAACTAAAAATATTTTAAAAATAGTTAAAATTTTGTTTTTACAGCCTAGTGAAATAATTTTTTTTAAACTAAATTATTAGTTCAAAAAATATTCCTGCACTATTTTTTTTTTTCAACAGAGAAATGTTTCACTCATTTGAAAGTTTAAGTTAATAGGACAGTCTAGAAATGGTTTAAGTCAACCAAAAACTCATTGGACGAATATTATTAATAAGTAAAACGTTCATTATTTACAAGGTTCCAAGCTATTGCCTAAAAAACATCCAGTAATCACATCATTTTGGCAACTGGCAACGCAGATGACGTGGCAATCGAGGTACAAAATTAACCAATTAATTTAATTTTCCGAGGAGAGTTCACCATTCCGCTCAAGTAAACATCGTTATACTTGAGCAGAAGAAGGCAAAATTTTGGAATTTAGGTGTTTCAACCATTTCTTTTTAAAGCATGAGATGTTGTTGTGGTAACTGCATATGTAGGGTCTATCATAGTGCCATCGCTAACAATATCTGTATTTTCCATTTTAATAGATGTATCTTTTAGAAAATTGAGTCATTTATTGTCTTACAAATTTTTTCATTTTTATAAATAAAATAGTGCAAAGAAAATTATTGAAGCCTTTTGTTAGTGACTGTTCAAATTTTTAACTATTTGAGTGTAGTGCTTTTTTCTACACTATCACTCAATTGAGTTATAGTTAAAAAAATAAAATTATCACTAAAAAATATTAGTGCTAAAAATATAAGCTTCACTACCACTAAGCTCCAGAAAATTAGTGAAAAATATATTTTTTGAAATAATATTTAGTGCTAGTTAAATATTGATTTAACTAATAATTTAGTGCACTATCCCCATCTCTGCTATTGCTATACATGTTATGAACTACTTTAAATATATATGTATAGAGTATCTTGAACAAGTAGGAACATTTTTGGAACAATATTTAAGAAACTGAAGAGAATTTTAAAATAAATTGAATGAAAATTTTAAACCATTTTTATTTTTTATTTACAGGTATGTTCGAAAATGATGTTTATTTACTTTAAAACTTAAAAAACTTGAGAAACGAGTACGTAAGTGTCTTTTTACTATTACCTTGTTAATGAAGGACAATAATTTCTGAAATATTACAAAACCACTCTTAAAAGATTCACTGAAATATAGAACTTATTCAGAACAACTTTTAATATTAGCCTGAAGTTATCACTTACCTTGAATTCTGTTCTTCTTTAACGCTTATTATACCCAGGGCTTGGACCTAGAGAAAATAATGTAAAATTTTCGCTCTAAGATTTTATTCGATGCAATGATGGCATTACCCTTTTTTTTATAAATCCAAAGAATGATTTCCTTATTTGCAATATGTCTCTCTTCTCACCTAAATTCCAGCTAAAAACTTTACTGCAACTTTCGTTATAACATTTTTCAAATTTAGTATTATTTTTTTATGATTTCCCCATTCTGCTCATACGAAATTCCCATGAGTTTCTAGTACTAATGTGTTTAAAAACTTGACTAACTTTTGCCATATTATGTTATTGTTGTTGCTGAAAGTTATGCTTAATGCTTGACTTTTAGTTACTGAATCAGCTATAAAGTCAGTCAGTCAGGCAGCTAGTCAGTCGGTTAGTAGTTACCTAGTTAGACCAGACATACATATAAAAACATTCTTGAGATTTTACTGAGTATATGATTATGAAACTTATTTAACCAACTATTCAACCAGTCATCCCGGCACAACTCAACTTTTTAATGCAAACTCATTCTCCAACTAAAGGGTGTAAAGAATAAAGTAAAGAAAAAAACGAAGTGCTAAAATGGAAATGAAAAATATTTATCAAAGTTTGCCAACTTCTCCTCCACTAACTCTACCATTTTAATGCAATTTTTACATGCTGCTGAATAAATATGGTTGCTGGAGCAAGGGAGTGAAAACTTTAGCTATATGCAAATCTGTGCCAGCCTCACACCTGGAAATATAAGAGTTCTTAAGCTGTTAGAGATGGTCAAGAAGATATAACAAATAACAATTTACCCCTCCATACATGTCATCTAACACCTGTCGCTAAGGATCTAAGCAGATTTTATATTTTTTTCTCCCAAAGCATACATATAAGGAATGTCAGATTGGGTTTTCGTTTTTTTTGCATAAGCAAATAAATTTTTTTGTTGCTGTGACAGTAGTTGTATTTTCTGTATGACAAACGTTAGTTGCTACAGCAAAAGGGTGGGTTCATGTCATGTCACGTTAGATTTCACATACGTACATATATATAAAAACTCTTACCTGCTTGCTTATTATTCCTGCTATCTGCACTGCATTTCAAAACTAGCAACATATGCAAAGTTATGATTTTTTTTCTCACACTTTCCATTTGCCTGTTTGGTGTGCATACTGCCAGCCATTCAGCCAACCACTGGGAATTTGAAATTAGAAAAATCTATATGCATCACTTTACTTTAGAACACCCCCACCCCCCCCCCCCCCTTTACTTGTTCGTTCCTGTCGCATTCATTTTGTCCACTTTGTTGGCTAAACAAAAACTGAATGAATGTAAATGCTATAACTGCCCCTGTTTTTGTATGGCGCCAACATTTATCAGGGACTTGGGGATTTTGGGACATGAGTTGCATTGTAATGTGCTTGCTGCTGGCTGGCTACTCAGAAATTATATGAATAGGTAAAAGAGTTGGTTAGTCTGGAAGAAGTTTAAAAGCTAAGGTAATTTATTTAGCTTTAAAGAATGCAGACTATCTGACAGCTGTCTGTGGAATTATGAAGATTGTAATTAATATCTTATTTAGTTAAAACAAAAATGATACTTAGACCGTTTGATAAGCTATTTCAGTTCTAGTTCCTTCATAAGTAAGTTCTAGTTCTGTTTTAGTTCTGTTCTAGTTCCTTCATAAGTAAGTTCTAGTTCTGTTCTAGTTCTGTTCTAGTTCTGTTCTAGTTCTGTTCTAGTTCTGTTCTAGTTCTGTTCTAGTTCTGTTCTAGTTCTGTTCTAGTTCTGTTCTAGTTCTGTTCTAGTTCTGTTCTAGTTCTGTTCTAGTTCTGTTCTAGTTCTGTTCTAGTTCTGTTCTAGTTCTGTTCTAGTTCTGTTCTAGTTCTGTTCTAGTTCTGTTCTAGTTCTGTTCTAGTTCTGTTCTAGTTCTGTTCTAGTTCTGTTCTAGTTCTGTTCTAGTTCTGTTCTAGTTCTGTTCTAGTTCTGTTCTAGTTCTGTTCTAGTTCTGTTCTAGTTCTGTTCTAGTTCTGTTCTAGTTCTGTTCTAGTTCTGTTCTAGTTCTGTTCTATAGTTCTAGTTCAGTTCTAGTTCAGTTCTAGTTCAGTTCTAGTTCAGTTCTAGTTCAGTTCTAGTTCAGTTCTAGTTCAGTTCTAGTTCAGTTCTAGTTCAGTTCTAGTTCAGTTCTAGTTCAGTTCTAGTTCAGTTCTAGTTCAGTTCTAGTTCTGTTCTAGTTCAGTTCTAGTTCAGTTCTAGTTCAGTTCTAGTTCAGTTCTAGTTCAGTTCTAGTTCAGTTCTCGTTCTAGTTCAGTTCTAGTTCAGTTCTAGTTCAGTTCTAGTTCAGTTCTAGTTCAGTTCTCGTTCTAGTTCAGTTCTAGTTCAGTTCTAGTTCAGTTCTAGTTCAGTTCTAGTTCAGTTCTAGTTAGTTCTAGTTCAGTTCTAGTTCAGTTCTAGTTCAGTTCTAGTTCAGTACTAGTTCAGTTCTAGTTAGTTCTAGTTCAGTTCTAGTTCAGTTCTAGTTCAGTTCTAGTTCAGTTCAGTTCTAGTTCAGTTCTAGTTCAGTTCTAGTTCAGTTCTAGTTCAGTTCTAGTTCAGTTCTAGTTCAGTTCTAGTTCAGTTCTAGTTCAGTTCTAGTTCAGTTCTAGTTCAGTTCTAGTTCAGTTCTAGTTCAGTTCTAGTTCAGTTCTAGTTCAGTTCTAGTTCAGTTCTAGTTCAGTTCTAGTTCAGTTCTAGTTCAGTTCTAGTTCAGTTCTAGTTCAGTTCTAGTTCAGTTCTATTTCAGTTCTAGTTAATTTCTAGTTCAGTTCTAGTTCTAGTTCAGTTCTAGTTCAGTTCTAGTTCAGTTCTAGTTCAATTCTAGTTCAATTCTAGTTCGGTTTCAGTCCAGATAAGAAGTTCTTATTAAGAACGGATATAAGCACAGTTTCTTTTAGCCTTTCATGTAATAGAATTATGTTGGTTATTTTTTTAATTTGATTTTTGGTTATGGTTGTTGCCGCTATTTCGAGAAGCCATTTACAGTATTAAATTAACAACGTCATCACACACAGAGGCCTCTGAACTTGTATCCATTAGTCCTCCCATACAAACACATACATTCAAATACTTACTCACTAATTGAGCTAGTTTATTAATTTAACTATAACATATGTACAATATATTGCAAAATATTTACTTGTGTGTGCTAATAGTAGTAGGGCCCCGAAAAATGTTTCTACAATATGTATATTCTAACTTCTTTGAATCATTTTTCTTAATAAATTTATGAATTTAAGCATTTTGTATGATTTTGTTTTATAAATTTTTGAAATATTCTGATTTATTTGACCCTTTTGCTGTTATTGGCTTTAGCCTAATATATAGCTGCTGGGTCATATGTTGATTTCTATGTCCAGCTTTAATAACAAACAAAAAAGTCCTATGAAAATAAAAGTTTTTTTTTTGCCTTTTTGTTTTATATTTGGAATAAAACAGGTCACTGGGAATATTTAAATTTTTCTTTTATTTTTGCGCCTCTCATTCCTACTCTTACCCTCTCTCTCTGCTGATGCTGTACGTTTTTATTATCAAAAAGTAATTAAAACGTAATTTGATAATAGTTTATGAACTAAAAATAGACGAAAAAAGTCTAGGACAAGAATGGGAAATTGTGTTTTTTTGCCGAGAACTTGTAGGTGCAGTTGGGATTACAGCAACAGTTTGAATGAACTAAAAAGCAGTTCGTATTTAAATGTTGTTTGTTAAGGCTTGTTCAAATGAATTTTGAATTAGTGGTTATAGATCATTTATATACTCCTTGAACCTCTATTAACGTGAACGAGGTCTTGAACGATGCTGTAGAGAAAAATTTATTTTTTGTAAAGAATCATTACTTGTGATGAGAAATGGATGCATAATGATAACCCGAAGCGTAAGAGATCGTACTCAAAGTCAGGCCAACCAAACGAATCAGCAAAAAGCCAAATATTCATGACGCTAAGGTAATAATGGGTATTTGGAATCATTACTCCTTGAAGATTGTTGTTAAAATCAACAAGAGCTTGGAAAATCTTTAGGAGCTATTCAAGCTACAATTGCAAAACGTTTGCGAGGTCGTGCGTAAAGTTAGGCCAACCAAACGAATTGACAAAAGGCCTAATATCTATGGCTCTAAGGTAATACTAGGTATTTGGAATCATTACTCTTTAAAGATAGTTGTCAAACTCAACAAGAGCTTGAAAAATCAGTAGGAGCTATTCAAGCTACATCCCATAGCAAGGAAATCGGATACCTTGGAAGACAATTTTGTCGTATAATTTTTTGAAGTCCAGCCAACCTACCAAATCGATATCAATGACATATATCCCTGGCGCTAAGGTAATGCTCTGTATATTATAGAGACAAAAGGGTCCTATGCATTATGATGATATCTGACCAGATCATCACAGGAAACATTTGCCTAATTCAACTGATTCGTTTAAAGCCATCTTTGGCCGAAAGACGCCTATAATGTAGGGCCAGGCATAGAAGCATAATGATCCAACATGTTGCTATAACTGTTGGAAGCTATTTAGAAAAAGAAACTTGAAAGTTTGGCCGCACCCGCCTTATTCTTAAACCAAACCTTGCCCGGTCCCGCCCTCTTTGTGATACGCTTCTCTTCTCAGAATGGATAACGAAATATCCGTGATGTGACCAAACATGAACGCACGGTTTATTCTTAATCCAGACCTTTCACGGTCCCCGCCCTTTTTGTGATACTCTTCACTTCACAATAGAATAAACGAAATTGACCCGGCCCGCTATCACAATGACCGTTAGAAACTATTTTCAACAAAGTGGTTGGAAAGTTTTGATTCCCCCGCCCTATAATGACCGTTAGAAACTATTTTCAACAAAATGGTTGGGAAGTTTTGATTCACCCGCCCTATAATTTAGACTTTGCGATCGTCCAACTACTATTTGTTTCAATGTGCTCTCTGGCACATTGGATTTTTTTTCTTGGCGGTCCCGCCCTCTCTGTCATACGCTTCTCTTCAGAATGGTGATTTGGTCAAACATGAACGCTCGGTTTATTCTTAATCCAGACCTTGCACGGTCCCGCCCTTTTTGTGATACGCTTCACTTCAGAATAGAATAAACGATATTGGCCCGGCCCGCTATCACAATGACCGTTAGAAACTATTTTCAACAAAGTGGTTGGAAAGTTTTGATTCCCCCGCCTTATAATCTAGACTTTGCGACCGTCCGACTACTATTTGTTTCAATCGATACAAAGTGCTCTCTGGCACATTGGCTTGTTTTGTTCTTGGCGTTCCCGCCCTCTCTGTCATACGCTTCTCTTCAGAATGGTGATGTGGCCAAACATGAACGCTCGGTTTATTCTTAATCCAGACCTTGCACCGTCACCACCCTCTCTGTGATACGCTTCACTATAGAATAGAATAAACGAAATTGGCCCGGCCCACTATCACAATGACCGTTAGAAACTATTTTCAACAAAATGGTTGGGAAGTTTTGATTCACCCGCCCTATAATTTGGACTTTGCGATCGTCCAACTACTATTTGTTTCAATCGATACAAAGTGCTCTCTGGCACATTGTCTTGTTTTGTTCTTGGCGGTCCCGCCCTCTCTGTCATACGCTTCTCTTCAAAATGGTGATGTGACCAAACATGAACGCTCGGTTTATTCTTAATTCCCGCCCTCTCTGTGATACGCTTCAATTCAGAATAGAATAAACGAAATTGGCGCGGCCCACTATCACAATGATCGTTAGAAACTATTTTCAACAAAATAGTTGGGATGTTTTGATTCCCCCGTCCTATAATCTAGACTTTGCGATCGTCCAATTACTATTTGTTTCAATAGATACAAAGTGCTCTCTGGCACATTGGCTTGTTTTGTTCTTGGTTTCAAAAGCTGAGCAGTACTCTTGGTACGGAACCCATATATTTCCAGTAAAATGTGAAAAGGTCATAGCTATTAATAGTCCTCTTTCGATGAGTGGTTTGTACAAGATTTCAAAATTTTGCTACCTTTAAAGAAATGGCCTTCTTTTTTGACACACAAATACAACAACTTAACTTTCAATATTCAAATTTTAAAGAGTTGATATTTTAAGACCCAAAATTACAAATTTTTCTCTCCACCCACAAGCAGAGAAAAAAATCAACTTATCGATTTCATGTACAATATCACATGTTCTTTTTAGATATTTTTAACTTTTTTGTTGTTGTGTAGGAAAGCTACAAACATTTTTACATTGTATGTATGCATGTGATATTAAGAGTATTGTGCCGTGTCATGGCACATTCATTAAAGCCATCAAAAACACATTTGCTCCCCAAAGAAATGGGTTAATATGTTATGATGTGTCCTGTGATGTGAGTGGCCTGGCCCGGCCTCCCTGCCTGACAGGGTAGATATTTGCCAATATAACATGAACCATAGCCAGAACTAATGCTGTTTGCTGCTTGCTGAATATGACCTGCCAAAAACTGACCAAGAAATGTAATAAAAAATTCTGTAAACCTTCCTTCCCTCGTCCTTTACAGGATGTTTTTGCTGTTTATGGTTTAATGAAAAATCACCCAAAAAAGAAAAAAAAAAACATACAAAATTGTTTATTTTCACATGCCATTTATTATCAATACACGAAACATTTTGAGCATATAAACGTTAAACGTACATTCTTGTGATAAGGATATGTAATAAAATGAGAGCAAAATAATATTTATATGAGAACCTATTTTTTCATCTCTTCCTTACTTACCCTTGTGCAAAGCTGTACAAAAAGCTAAATTTATTGAACTTTTTTTTTAAATAATGTATGATGATTTTAGCATTTTTGTTGTTGTTGTTGTTTCTTTAATAATGATTGTTATTGATTAAGGCGGTTGGTTATTAAAAACCATAAAATACAAACTATTACAAGTGGGTTATAAGGATTTTTGAAGAGTTTTTTGAAAATTTTCATTTAATGTTTTTGAAAATAAGTTTCTTGGTTCTTTTTGAAATTTCATTTAAATTTTTTTGTTTTCACAGTCACTAAACAGTCGTAGTACATTTGACTGCTTAATGAGATGAGTTTTGTAATGAGATTTTTGTTCATGTCTCAGTTATACTTGAATAATTTACTTTTTTACATATGACGCCTTTTTGGGGGTTGTTGTTTCTTTTTATTTAAAATTTGCCTTTAGAAAGTTTTATCAAAAATATTAGGTGTATAACTTAAAAATATGGTATTTTGAAACATTCAAAGTATAGTTCATTGTTGTTCGCTACGAACAATTCTCATCCATCTGGCATCCTGGCGTAATTAATATCGCGTAACTTGACTGGAAGCAAAGAAACAAATAGTAGTCGAACGGGACATGGTCTGGACTAAAAGGCGGATGAGAGAAAACCAACCTCTTCTTTCTAAAGGTATTTCCGTATATGTCCCAGCTTTGTCACGATCAAATCTGATCCCTTTTCCTGTAAGTTTTTCGGACAATGCAACAGATTCGTCTCAAACGAATCAGTTGCAATCGGCACCGTTTCCCTGTGATGATCTCGCCATATATAGAACCCTAATAATATATCTATAGAACCCTTTTGGTTTCACCAAATACACAGTTTTACTTTGGCGTTAGTGATATTTGAATTTGATGTCGTTTCGGCTGATTTCACATAAGATATCCTACACTTCGGATTATAATTCTTCATCACAAGTAATGATTATAAGCAAAAGTGATTTTATTTTATAGTCCCCCCGGGGACCTTGTACATGGACCGGATTTAGCCATGTACAGAAATTGCCACCTGATTTCTTCATTGAAGATTGAAGGGGCGGTGGTGAGTCGTCACAAAGCTCACCCAGTGGTTGAAAAAGAAAACCATGAGATAGGCCAACACGGCAGGTACTCACGTAAACCACTTCGACTTCAAAGTCCCCCCGGGGTCATGTTACCTTGGTGAAATCTCCATCTTGGTATTATTGCAATATCACGGGGAAAAGAGGTGCCATCAGTACCTCTAGTCTGCCGGGACTATAAACTGGTGATGTCACTTCACTCTTCGGCTAGTCGTTGGTATGATTTGACATGAGGGGTCTAACCAGAGAGTCTGGTACTACGGGTGGCCAGTTGCCCGCAGGACTATGTCCTGGCTGGTCAGTTGGTTGATCTTTCTTCGGGATCCACGTAGCGGCTGTGGTTTAAACCGAAATTCGCGGGAAGAGTAAGTGGCGGTTAAAAGACTGATATAAGGTAAAGTCAATATTCCGGGATAAGTTCGGTGCTACCAATACCTCTAGACTGCCGGGACTATAAACTGGTGATGATCAAATGTATCCTCTGCCTTTTCTTGGAATGATTTGACATGGGGTCTAACCAGAACTCCAGATAATCTAGTACTACGGGTGGCCAATTGCCCGAAGGACTTTGTCCTGTCTGGTCACTTAGTTGAGGTTCCTTCGGGATCCAGTGGCTGTGGTTTATACCCAAATTTGCGGGAAGGGGTAGTTGGTTTGATTTGATTCACGGTGGAGTAATATATTTTCAAGATAAATTTCTGTTATCGACGATTGATCGGTACAAACCACAGGGTAGGTTGTGGAATAAAATGTTTGGAATAAGCTGATAATGCATAGATTGATCATTAAAATGATATGTTGACTGTTGGATATGATGTATCTGATGGAAGAGATGGAAGTGTCGGAAAAGACGGAAGAGACGAAAGTGTTGGAGAAGATGGATGGAGTGAGAAGGTTGATGGGTTTGTGTTTTGCTGCATACTTAAGTATGTGTTTGGAGTTTACCCTAATCATGCTTAACACAAAGCAGTAGGTCCTAATGGCCTTGTCTTGTCAAGTTATTATGGAGTCCGTGATTCGGTCTGACAATCTGTCCCTAGTTGCTGTTGCCGAAGCAACAGAGCTTCGTGATGTGGTTTCGCAACTAATGGTTGTTAATACTAGCGTTAGAAGATGGTGACGCTATGGCGTCGCTCATGACTATGCATATATGTACCTGTTGATCGGTGTTGATCCCGAGATTATACATAGATTCAATAGGTGCGATGTTGGGGTCTTCGTTGACCCCTCTCTTTCGATTTGTCTGGTATTTTTCAGCCTGTCGGGGTAGCTTGCTACCTGATTAGATAGCTCGAGCTCTTCAGCAAAGTGCTTGTACATGGACCGGCTCAACCATGTACAAAAATTGTCACCTGATTTCATCATAGAAAGATTCAGGGGCGATTGGTAGACCGTTCTCAAGTCTACTTAGCGGATGAAAAAGACCACCGTGAAATAAGCCGTCAAGGCAGGTGTTCACGTTAAGCACTTAGACATCTTTGATTTCTCTCAGCTTTAGTTTGCATGATACCCAATTTCCCTGCTTTTAGATGAATCCCGCTGATCGCAATCGATATGCTTAAGTTGAACGTTTTTCAAATTAAAGAGCAAACGTAAAACTTCACTGACTGGTTTCGTTTCGGGATAATGAAAGGATTGTTGTGGACAAAAATCTTTCGCAAAATGAAATTCAAATTCTTCTGGTTTGGTATAGAACACTATCGTCGAATGGGCGACATAAAAATCGGGACTTAAGTGATCCATTATCACCTCTAGCAAAATATCCAAAATGATCTTGACTCTCTTAGACTGTAAGCGAAATTCGCTAAAGCTGTATATAAGCTTGATAACTATACTCTCTATTGCATATTAGTCGAACGGCATCGATTGTATGGTGGACCCAAGTAAAAGTTATATCCGATGTTGTCCGGAAGGGTAGGAAGAATAACTTATGGCTCTGCTCAACAATAGCGCAGATTGGGATATTGTTTTACAAGCCTCTTTCTGGATCTGGAAAATTTTCGAAAAATTTTTTTTTTCATAGAAAATTTTCGATAAATTTTCCTTTTTCATAGAAATTTTCGATAGATTACCTTTATATAGAATTTTTTTTATAGAAATTCCTTTTATTTCTTTAAAGACTTGAGTTATATAAAATTATTTTTTGGATTTCTTATTTCTTTATTATTCATGTACTCTACTCTTAACGCTCTTGAGACACGATATTTCTGTACTTACAACTTAAACATCCATTGGTGGCAGCTGTCCTTTTTAATTTAGAAAACATTTATTGCTTTAGTTTGCATGATACCCAATTTCCCTGCTTTTAGATGAATCCCGCTGATCGCAATCGATATGCTTAAGTTGAACGTTTTTCACTGACTGGTTTCGTTTCGGGATAATGAAAGGATTGTTGTGGACAAAAATCTTTCGCAAAATGAAATTCAAATTCTTCTGGTTTGGTATAGAACACTATCGTCGAATGGGCGACATAAAAATCGGGACTTAAGTGATCCATTATCACCTCTAGCAAAATATCCAAAATGATCTTGACTCTCTTAGACTGTAAGCGAAATTCGCTAAAGCTGTATATAAGCTTGATAACTATACTCTCTATTGCATATTAGTCGAACGGCATCGATTGTATGGTGGACCCAAGTAAAAGTTATATCCGATGTTGTCCGGAAGGGTAGGAAGAATAACTTATGGCTCTGCTCAACAATAGCGCAGATTGGGATATTGTTTTACAAGCCTCTTTCTGGATCTGGAAAATTTTCGAAAAAATTTTTTTTCATAGAAAATTTTCGATAAATTTTCCTTTTTCATAGAAATTTTCGATAGATTACCTTTATATAGAATTTTTTTTATAGAAATTCCTTTTATTTCTTTAAAGACTTGAGTTATATAAAATTATTTTTTGGATTTCTTATTTCTTTATTATTCATGTACTCTACTCTTAACGCTCTTGAGACACGATATTTCTGTACTTACAACTTAAACATTCATTGGTGGCAGCTGTCCTTTTTACTTTAGAAAACATTTATTGTTTGTTGTTTTTTTTTTGTTCTGTTTTCATACAGCATCAAAACTCCTGAAACTAACAAAAGTTTTTCCCCGAAAAAACAAAAGAAAAACATGTTGTGTTCATCAATGTTTCAATGTAATTTTCATTGCTTAATCATACGTTTAGGACAAAAGTTGGTTTGACAGAGCTGGGAAATAAATATTTCAAAAAGGTACGGAAAAGGTACCTTTTTGAGTACTTAACAGTGTTATAAAACTGTTTGTACCTTTATATTCAAAAAAGTTTTCTATAAGATTACTTTTTTGATGTAGAAAGCATGGGAAAAGTACAATAGTACCAAATTGTTTATAGTACTGGAAAAGGTACACTAGTACCTAAATTCCCCATCCCTATTGAATACTCCATTGAGCATAGTTTTCAAAAGAGGGTGGTTTTCTTACATTTCTGCTGATTTTTTCAAAACAATATTTGTTTTTCTAAACAGGAAGGAAATCTGCTCATTTTTATGTTTGAAGCAAAAGCAAAAAAGGACGATAAAAAACAATAGTGTAGATTTTAAGGGTTTCTAAAAAGCCAACGTTTCTACTTCTTTTTGATTATAATAATTGATTAGTTTCTTATGCCAGGGGTGGAGTAAGTGGTGACTGGTGGTGGTGATGCTTGAACAGAAATAATTATGATACCAAGTACCTTTTGTATCCGTCCATTGACAGTTGTTGCATATTGTGTAAAGGAGCTAACGGAATGAAAGTCGTGGGGCTATTAGAAACAAATTTATGATGCAATATTATAAATCCATTGTAAACTTATTGAATAAGTCTGGACCATTTGTTTTCTATATTGTATTGTATAAGAGGGTTTCGGTCAAGTGGCTGTTTTTTGGGCAAATTCTCAACTTTAGTTTTTTTGTTTATTAAGAAGATTTTTTGCGCTAAAAAAGCAGAATTTATTTTCTAATCATTTGTTTTATTGAGTTTTATAGCTGAATGGAAACGGCAGCCCTTCTGTGTAAAAATAATACAAAAATGTAAATTTTTTGTAAAAATGGAAAATTTATCAAAGGTTTTCTATAAAAAAAGGAAAAATTTTCTATAAAAAGAAAATTTATGAAAAATTTTCTATAAAAAGAAAATTTATGGAAAATTTTCTATAAAAAGAAAATATATGGAACATTTTCTATAAAAAGAAAATTTATGGAACATTTTCTATAAAAAGAAAATTTATGGAAAATTTTCTATAAAAAGAAAATTTATGGAAAATTTTCTATAAAAAGAAAATTTATGGAAATTTTTCTATAAAAAGAAAATTTAAGGAAAATTTTCTATAAAAAGAAAATTTAAGGAAAATTTTCTATAAAAGAAAATTTGTGGGAAATTTTCTATAAAAGAAAATTTGTCGAAAATTTTTTATAAAAAGAAAATTTGTGGAAAATTTTCTATAAAAAGAAAATTTTTCTTGTCATACTCCATATAAAATATCACAAATTTAATTATTTCTAATTCTTTCCTATTTTCCTATTTTTCTATCCTTAATGTTTATTTGTTTAATTTAACAACATTTATATTCATTTTATGAATTTTGTATTTGCGTGTAAATCGAAAATTATGACAGTTAAATTTAACTTTTGCATATACTGAAATTAAACAGACAACAAAACGATGAGAGAAAAAAAAAATAACGAAAAACAAACAAAATTTAATGGCTTAGTAAACTGAATTATAATTGAAGTTAAATTGCCAATTTATTTAAATTTATGCTTAATTCTTAATGCAAATATGAGTTTTATTAGATATTTTAATGTTTAACGGCAAGAAAAAGAGCAAAAATAAATGTTATAATTTGTAATATAATTTTTTATTAGAACAAAGTGTTTTTATGTTATTTCGAAAGATACACACAAATTTTTTAGTAGAATTTAATATTTTTATAGAAAATTTTCCATAAATTTTCTTTTCATAGAAAATTTTCCTTAAATTTTCTTTTTATAGAAAATTTTCCTTAAATTTTTTTTTTATAGAAAATTTTCCATAGATAAAAAATTTTTCATAAATTTCCTTTTTATAGGAAATTTTCCTTAAATTTTCTTTTATAGAAAATTTTCCATAAATTTCCTTTTTATAGAAAATTTTTCATAAATTTTCTTTTTATAGAAAATTTTCATTAAATTTTCTTTTATAGAAAAATTTCCATAAATTTTCTTTTTATAGAAAATTTTCCATAAATTTTATATTTATAGAAAATTTTCCATAAATTTTATATATATAGAAAATTTTCCATATATTTTATATTTATAGCAAATTTGCCATAAATTTTCTTTTTCTAGAAAATTTTCTTTTTCTAGAAAATTTTCCATACATTTTCATTTTATAGAAAATTTTTCATAAATTTTCTTTTTATAGGAAATTTTTCATAAATTTTTTTTTTATAGAAAATTTTCCATAAATTTTCTTTTTATAGAAAATTTTCCTTAAATTTTCTTTTCATAGAAATTTATCCATAAATTTTTATTTTTATAGAAAATTGTCCATAAATTTTCTTTTTATAGAAAATTTTTCATAGATTTTCTTTTTATAGAAAAATTTCCATAAATTTTCTTTTTATAGAAAATTTTCTATAAAAATTCTTTTTATGTAAAATTTTCCATACATTTTCTTTTATAGAAAATTTTCCATAAATTTTCCTTTTATAGAAAATTATATATAGATTTTCTCTTTATAGAAAAATGTCCATAGATTTTCTCTTTATAGAAAAATTTCCATAAATTTTCTTTCTATAGAAGTTTTCTTTTACAGAAAATTTTCATTAAATTTTATTTTTATTTAATTTTATTTCTATAGAAAAATTTCCATAAATTTTCATTTTATAGAAAATTTTCTTTTTATAGAAAATTTTACATAAATTGAATGAATTTTCTTTGTATTTTCTTTTTATAAAAAATTTTCCTTCAATTTTCTTTTTATAAAATATTTTCCTTAAATTTTCTGTTTATAGTAAATTTTCTTTTTATAGAAAATTTTCCTTATTATAGTAAATTTTCCTTAAATTTTTATAAAAAATTTTTCCTCAATTTTCTGTTTTTTAGAAAATTTTCCATAAATTTTCTTTTTATAGAAAATTTTCCTTGAATTTTCTTCTTATAGAAAATTTTCCTTAAATTTTCTCTTTATAGAAAATTTTCCATAGATTTTTTCTTTATAGAAAAATTTCCATATATTTTTTTCTTTATAGAAAAATTTCCATAGATTTTTTCTTTATAGAAAAATTTCCATAAATTTTCTTTTTATAGAAAATGTTCTTTTTATAGAAAATTTTCCATAAATTTTCTTTTTATAGAAAATTTTCCATAAATTTTCTTTTTTTGGAAAATTTTCCATAAATTTTCTTTTTTTGGAAAATTTTCCATAAATTTTCTTTTTTTGGAAAATTTTCCATAAATTTTCTTTTTTTGGAAAATTTTCCATAAATTTTCTTTTTATAGAAAATGTTGAATAAAATTTTTTTTTATAAAAAATTTTCCTTAAATTTTCTTTTTATAGAAATTTTTCCTTAAATTTTCTTTTTATAGAAAATTTTCCATAAATTTTCTTTTATAGAAAATTTTCCTTGAATTTTCTTTTAACAGAAAATTTTCCTTAAATTTTCTTTTTACAGAAAATTTTCCTTGAATTTTCTTTTTATAAAAAAATGTTCCTTCAATTTTCTTTTTATAAAAAATTTTCCTTCAATTTTCTTTTTTTTTTAGAAAATTTTCCATAAATTTTCTTTTTATAACATTTTCATCTTTTTATGTCACATTGCCTTTCTTAAATTTTCTTAAAATTGTTCACCTAACAACCCCCAAAAAACTTTAATTTATTTTTACTTTCCAATAATACAAAAGAGTCACGCAATAGTTTGCCAAACTAATCATTCTTTTTGTTTAACTTTCGTTTTGCAATACAATCAAATAGTTAGATAAGAATGCAATCATTTGTTTTTCAAAAATTTCCAAGTAAAACTATTAATTTCAGAAAATATTAATGATTTTCCCAGATATTTGTTTTGTATTTACAAAGGAAGAATCATTTAAATCATATTTGTTAACTTGTTAGTGACATTTGGTAACAGGACGTTTGTTATTTTGATTTAAGTTGTTGTTATCATAGATATTTGGGAAGTCTTAGTTAAGAGCTTTTATCAAGCATTCGTTTTGGAAAGAAACTGGAACAGCAATTTATCTGTTTATGTAAATGTGAGTTTAAGTTTAATTTGTTCTTTTTCTAAATTTTAGGTTTTTTTTTTTTGGGGTATACTTAAAAAAATGTGTTGAAATAAGGTGGTTAGGGGAAAAAGTAATTTCTTGGAAATCCAAAAATTAGTTTTGAGCAATAGATTTATGTTTAAATTCCTTCCTAAGAAATCTTTTTTATTCTGTTTATTTAAAAATACGTTTTAAATATAATCTTGAAATGACCCTTTCTCCTACCTAATAATTGCCACTTTCTTAAGTTTTTTTAGACCTTCTTCCAAGTTGGCGTATGAGTATGTGTTGACTTAAGTGTTATTGTGGGCAATTTGATACTTTCGATTGAGCAAACTTTTAAAAACAACCACTACAACACAAACATACTCTTATACACACAGACACTCTCTCACAAGCATTTTTTATAACTTAAAACATAGGTCGGCATAAAGACAAGAAATAGCCTACAATTTCTTATTTCCTCATCTGTCTTAGAAAAGTTCGCTGATGTTCTTGTTATATTACTGTTTAATGTTGTTCCGAAACCTGTTATCTTTAAATGTCGTTCACTGTTTTAGATTTCTAGCTCACATATACATACATATATATTTACACATATGTAAACATCATTTACGCACATTTCTAACGCTTGTTTAAGGGTATGTGTTTTAAATGTTTTATAGACATACAGTTTAAAGGACTCTGCCGAGCATTCTTGCTTTCTTTTCTTTATTGCTATTGTTGTTTGAAGAGAAGAAGAAGAAAAAAGAAAACAGAAAGTAAACACGGGTCCTTGTTTTTCTAGAATGTCTTAGTGTTAGAGGGAGTGTTTGTTTATTTTTGCTTATTTATGAAAAATATGCACGAATTTATGTATATTTTGTGATGTGCGTATGTTTTTTATGTTTTCTTTACATTAAGGCATAGACTGATGTGAAATCATATGAAAACAAATTGAATATTCTCGAGGACTCCCACCAAAGGTTCATGATGCAGACAATTTTATTTCTATTCGATAATATATTTGAAATTAAGGCTAAAGACCTTATGGAACACTTCTTAGGGGGTTAATTCGAAGTCCGCTCGATAAACATATTAAATTTAATGCTACAGAAGAAGGAGATAGACTTCTTCGGGAAATTGAATGAATCCTTTGGTCACGTGGAGAACTAATTGATGCGATATTTTGACTCTGTAAGATTGGAGTTTTGATAGAATCTTGTCTGCGTAAATATGTTTATTCGACGTTTCGATGCCACTACCCAATTGATGGAGACTATGAGATTGAACTCATCAGATTTCCAAGACATTACGCAGTTTACGCCCCAGTAGCCGCTATTTGGTATTAGATTTTGTGGCGTGTCATAATGAACAGGATACAGAGTGACTTAGAGGTGTGTTGGCCCGTAATGTATGGGTTAAATGGTGATGGATGTTCCAGATGTCGAAGTGCTTTACTTGAACACCTGCCTTGTAGGACTAACTTCAAGATAGGGGATGGATGCCGAAGTTCTTTACGTGAACACCTGCCATGTTGGCCCTTTTTTACGGGCTCACTAGGTGAGCTGACTAGACAATTCATCACCATCCCTCACCATGAACCTTCGTCTCTGCCGGTCCATATACAACCACTTTGCTCAAGTACTCCAGTTATCATTTACAACCACGCAAATGGGATGGCCTCTGTTGAGTCGCCAACAGCACCTAGTGACGTATTAAAAAACCGAAACACGAATCCATCAAATAAGGACTTGTTCTTACTCATAGAGAACACACTGTTGTAAATCTGGTATGAACAGAGTAATGGTATCAATGGTATCACTTGTATAAGATACCTTTCATCCTTTACCATTTAACCTAGCATACTTCTCATTCATTCGACATCTCCCTAGAGAACAACAAACCGACACACTCACATTCATACTGTATCATATACATTTAACACCAACTCATTCCCAACGCTTAGTCCCACATTCACTCTTCTGTGGTATATTCCGAATTATAAACTTTACCGTACATCAGTCTTTTAACCGACATTCTCTTACCGCGAATTTGTGTTTAAACCACAGCCACCACCTGCACCCCGAAGGGACCTCCAAAACTCTGCCCTGCGGGCTACCAATTCCTATGGTACCAGATTATGTGGTTCGACCACATTTCAAATCATTTCAAGGGAAGGCCGAGGATACATTTGATCCTCATTCGTTTAAAGGCAGACTAGAGGTACCAAGATGGGGTCTATCATCAAGTTTATATAACCCATGGGGGTGGGGAGTAAAAGATGTGTAGTATTTCTGTCCTTGTGTTAAGGATATAGATGCCTTATCTATCCCTTTTTGTTACGGGCTTTGTACCTTTCATACCTGAACTCCCACATAAGGGACATACTAATATTCAAGAAAACGATACTTCCATTTACTAAATAAGTCTTTTGGAGCTGTTGCCGAATCAACAGCGATTATTCCAGCAGTGTAATTGTGTAGATGTCGAGGAGGGCTTCAGAATGATCGTTGAACATTCCAAAAATCGAATTTCAATGGTCAGAAATTCGATAGCTCGGGTACTTGAGCAAAATATTCGTAAATGTTCGGGTGTCCGCCGAAAATCGCCATCTTCGCGTTCTTTGCAAAATACAAAGTGGTGAGGGTGAGTCGTCACTAATTCAATGTTGTTGAAAAAGTCCACCGATAGATTAGCGCTTAAAGGCAGAAGCTCACTTAAGCATTCCAGGAATTTGTCCATGAGCATAGTGATATTATGTTCGGATTTCAAATACCCAAAGATACCTTTTTAAGGGAATCAAGGCCCATGGACTCTGCGGCGCTATTTGTAGTCATTTAACATACATATTGCTGGTTAAGTAATAAGTCTTTTGTCCCATTGTGATAATCTTAAAACTTTCGGAAATATTTTGAATTTCACAATATCCCAGATAATCAAACGGTACTTTAATTAAAATCATTTAGTAGGGCCTTGAATGAAATTTGTGCCAATATATCAGTATGGGTACATTTAAAGAGCATACACATAGAAGGTATTGAACAGATTTTAATGTTGGAAAAGGGTAGAAGCCCATACAAAAAATCTAAACGAATATCGGTCGATGCTGGGCCCTGTAGAATATAAATATCTCTTTGTGAAACATTATTTACTTATTATATCTCATGTCATCAAAACCATTTGAATTCTGCAAAGTATTGTCTAAGTTCGAACAGTAACAGAGACAATATTTCGACCTTTTGCAAGCCAGTAATATTAATGATTTCCGATGTTCGAAAGAAAATTTAGGTCGACTGCCAAATTCATAAAGGAAGCTCGAAATTTCCAACACTTAGATTAAAGTTGAGTGTTTAAGTGTTCTCCGTTAGTAAAAAGTTTAAGAGCTTAAATGGTAATCACTAATTTGAGTTTAAAAGGCTGCACCAAGGCTGTAGGCTGGGTAATTTTTGGTCTTCACTAATCAAACCATAAAATGAGCACGCGTACAACTTAAACCTGTCGTAAGCCATACAACATTTGCGATTACGATGATGACGAGCAAGTTCTTCAACTGCGACTGTTCTCGTATTCTTCTCATCTGTATAGCTGATTGCTTGCAGTCCAGTCTTGCAGTCTCTCTTAGGTGTTACGATGCTGAAAGCTTTGATAAACTTTGTGTAGAAACTCTATAATCCAACTATTGCCTCTAATTTGGACTTCTAATGTTTTGTAGTTTACATTGGGTAATGAGATCATGCCTTGAACTCGCTGAGTCCATGCTTAAAGCTTAAGTAATATTTTCCGATGAATTCCTATAGAATAGTTAAAAATCTGAGTGGGACATTTCGTGCATAGAAAACGTCCTTTACGTATAGTAGTGGTATTTGAGGCACCCTAATACATACTGCTTTTAAATATGTTTATTTAGACTTTCTTTTTTGTTCCATATTATTTTATATTTTTTTACATATTAAGCATTCATCTCCACATCTTTCACTCACACTCCTCTTATCTATATCATCGTTTTTGGAATATTTTATATGATGCGTAAATTTGAAATATAACACAGAGTTTTAAAAGAATGAAGTCTGAAAAATATATTTTCATTTAAAATTAGTTTTATAAACCTTTGATAATTTTAATAGTCAATTATGAATAACGGGCTTAACTAAAAAGTAAGACCAGTTCAATGAATCTTAAATGGTTAGAAAATCTCTAAAGAATTTATCATATATCGGTCTAAGAACAGGACCCATACACATTAGTTTCATCTAGTTATAAACTTAACTGCGTATATGTATATTAACCTACTTTCTTCCCGATTCACTTTACTCCTTTACAATCTGTAGCTCATATGTAATGTGTAAAATTTATTTACATTTTTATTTTCAAATTCAAAACAACAAATTTGAACGTGCTTTTAAGCTGCAAACAGTTTTTGCTCTTATTTCTTTTTGACTTGCCACATGTGAGGAAAACTCCTTTTCTTTTTTGCTTGAAATCGACAAGTTTGAAAAACAGTTTACTTGAAAGATAAACCAATAACTGGAGAAAAAATAAAACGTATGTAAGTAACACAACAGCAACAATAATAAAAAAGGGAATAACAAAATAAAAATTGTAACAATAATAACAAAAGAAAGTATATATTCGTAGAAATCTAAGGATACACAAACATATTCACATCTTAAACATGGACCCTGCAGTTCTGAGTAGCTAGAATGATATCCATTACAGTCCAATACATTGCTTTCTTACTCACAGGGAACACACTGCGGAAGTTTAGGTATGAACAGAGTAAACCCCGAAATATACTCGGACAAAGAAGGGAACAATACCTACAACATCAGGACAGGAATACAATACATCTCAGTGGACCGTTTATCCTTGATTCACACTGCATATTGTCATTGAGATATCAACTCATCCTCAACATATAGTTCGTAAAGTCTCTTCTCTGTATGGTCCTCTTGAGAAACTTATATCGAAATATATAATTTTCCGAAGTTTGAGATTCAACCACCGTGAAGCGATGTATCCAATAATCAGAACAAGACAAATTCTTGCGGGCACTAGCTCCCAGGATAGTATATAGGGTATATTTTCTTGTCAGATCGTGAGTCAAATGGCTCCCCTAAATTATATTCCTGATAGGCTAAATATATTGTAAGGTCCCGGTTTGTAATAACATCAAGGTGAGTACTGTTCACCAAGGTTACTTTCCTCGAGGGGAGAAATACTAAACAATTCACTTCCAGCCAGATTACCTGTAATGTGTTAAGTAGTCAGTGAACAAATCATTTAGAAATATTTAAAGTTCGGGCAGATAAGCTGTAAGACTCAAAACTCACATTGGTTATACAGAACTGAACTAGAACTGAACTAGAACGGAACTAGAACTGAACTAGAACTGAACTAGAACTGAACTAGAACTGAACTAGAACTGAACTAGAACTGAACTAGAACTGACCTAGAACTGAACTAGAACTGAACTAGAACTGAACTAAAACTGAACTAAAACTGAACTAGAACTGAACTGGAACTGAACTAGAACTGAACTAGAACTGAACTAGAACTGAACTAGAACTGAACTAGAACTGAACTAGAAATGAACTAGAACTGAACTAGAACTGAACTAGAACTGAACTAGAACTGAACTAGAACTGAACTAGAACTGAACTAGAACTGAACTAGAACTGAACTAGAACTGAACTAGAACTGAACTAGAACTGAACTAGAACTGAACTAGAACTGAACTAGAACTGAACTAGAACTGAACTAGAACTGAACTAGAACTGAACTAGAACTGAACTAGAACTGAACTAGAACTGAACTAGAACTGAACTAGAACTGAACTAGAACTGAACTAGAACTGAACTAGAACTGAACTAGAACTGAACTAGAACTGAACTAGAACTGAACTAGAACTGAACTAGAACTGAACTAGAACTGAACTAGAACTCAACTGAACTAGAACTCAACTGAACTAGAACTCAACTGAACTAGAACTCAACTGAACTAGAACTCAACTGAACTAGAACTCAACTGAACTAGAACTCAACTGAACTAGAACTCAACTGAACTAGAACTCAACTGAACTAGAACTCAACTGAACTAGAAACTCAACTGAACTAGAACTCAACTGAACTAGAACTCAACTGAACTAGAAACTCAACTGAACTAAGAACTCAACTGAACTAACTGAACTGAACTAGAACTGAACTAGAACTGAACTAGAACTGAACTAGAACTGAACTAGAACTGAACTAGAACTGAACTAGAACTGAACTAGAACTGAACTAGAACTGAACTAGAACTGAACTAGAACTGAACTAGAACTGAACTAGAACTGAACTAGAACTGAACTAGAAACTGAACTAGAACTGAACTAGAACTGAACTAGAACTGAACTAGAACGAACTAGAACTGAACTAGAACTGAACTAGAACTGAACTAGAACTGAACTAGAACTGAACTAGAACTGAACTAGAACTGAACTAGAACTGAAACTAGAACTGAACTAGAAACTGAACTAGAACTGAACTAGAACTGAACTAGAACTGAACTAGAACTGAAACTAGAACTGAACTAGAACTGAACTAGAACTGAACTAGAACTGAACTAGAACTGAACTAGAACTGAACTAGAACTGAACTAGAACTGAACTAGAACTGAACTAGAACTGAACTAGAACTGAACTAGAACTGAACTAGAACTGAACTAGAACTGAACTAGAACTGAACTAGAACTATGAACTAGAACTGAACTAAACTGAACTAGAAACTGAACTAGAACGACTAGAACTGAACTAGAACTGAACTAGAACTGAACTAGAACTGAACTAGACTGAACTAGAACTGAACTAGAACTGAACTAGAACTGAACGAACTGAACTGAACTAGAACTGAACTAGAACTGAACTAGAACTGAACTAGAACTGAACTAGAACTGAACTAGAACTGAACTAAACTGAACTAGAACTACTAGAACTGAACTAGAACTGAACTAGAACTGAACTAGAACTACTGAACTAGAACTGAACTAGAACTGAACTAGAACTGAACTAGAACTGAACTAGAACTGAACTAGAACTGAACTAGAACTGAACTAAACTGACTAGATCTGAGCTAGAACTTAACTACATCTGAAGTTCGGCCAAACACGCTGTAAGACTCAAAAGTCACTTCAGGGACCACTTCAAAACTGCTGGTCATACCTCCATCCTCGATAAAACATTTTGTTTTTCTCCAGATATAAAAAATCATTGATGAAAAACATTGGAAAGAAACAACATAGGATGTGTGTGTGACAGTGTGTTTGTGTGTAAAAGAAGAAAATGTATATGTGTTTTTGAAGCCCACAAAGGGGTCATACATTAATATTTAAAAAACGTATTTGAACTTATAAGGGAAATGTGTAAGAAATCGTAAAAAATTATTGAAGATAGTTGATGTTGCCTTGATATTGAATAAATATTGAAACAACACGAAGTACATATATACACATTTTAAATGTTTTTATTTTCTGCTTAAATTCTATACACATTGAAGAGGTGAAAGGTGTGGTTATTGCTGTTTTAGGTTAAATATTAAGGTACATATTTTACAGACTCTTTTTGAGTTCTATTTTATAAAGGAACAAGGATTGACAAGTGTTTCTGTATCAATAAATAATTGGAAAATTTAGTTTTACTTTTATGAAGAGCTGCTATCGGCAAAGAGCTCTCTTATTACTTTTCTTGTCGCAGAGCACAATGGGTTATTGGATGCCACTTCGTATGATTACCTTTGAGATTGAAAAGTATTTATACAGATACTTTGACAGGTCACTTGATAACTTCTTAAATTTGTGCAAGTACCATTGCTGCTCATTTTAAGCAGATTATCTGCAAGATTTTTCCACCATTTTTTCATTCATAACACACAAGTACGTATGTATGTTGGCTGCTCATTTCAATACTTAAACTATATAGTATAACTCCTTTTCTTTTCCTCCAAGAAAACCAATTCCCTTGAGGTTGCTTTTGCTTATATTTTTATTGATTCTGGAAAAAATAATAAATAATTTAGCTTGAAATGAAAAATTTATCAAATATTCATCATTGTTGTAACACAAATTGAAACGTGCAAAGTGATTTTTATTGAGTTCCATAATGTGGCTTAGCATTTTAAAATAGGCAAAAAACTTTAGCACAAGTTGGTTATAAATTTAAAACATGGATTTTTCTCCTCGTCCTTTAATGTTTTTTTTTGCACAGAAAGAGTGTGCAAAAATGATGTGCTAAATTTACACATTACGCAGCTGAGTGGAATTTTTATTAACTTTGGGAAATGGCAAATGAAACGCAGATAATGTTTAAATTTTTTTGAAATTTCAACATTAATTTGAGGCTGCACTGGGGAGAGAACTAGAACAGAACTAGAGCAGAACTAGAACAGAACTAGAACAGAACTAGAACAGACTTAGAACAGAACTAGAACAGAACTAGAACAGAACTAAAACAGAACTAGAACAGAACTAGAACAGAACTAGAACAGAACTAGAACAGAACTAGAACAGAACTAGAACAGAACAAGAACACAACTAGAACAGAACTAGAACAGAACTAGAACAGAACTAGAACAGAACTAGAACAGAACTAGAACAGAACTAGAACAGAACTAGAACAGAATTAGAACAGAACTAGAACAGAACAGAATTAGAACAGAACTAGAACAGAACTAGAACAGAACTAGAACAGAACTAGAACAGAACTAGAACAGAACTAGAACAGAACTAGAACAGAACTAGAACAGAACTAGAACTGAACTAGAACTGAACTAGAACTGAACTAGAACTGAACTAGAACTGAACTAGAACTGAACTAGAACTGAACTAGAGCTGAACTAGAACTGAACTAGAACAGAACTAGAACTGAACTAGAACAGAACTAGAACAGAACTAGAACAGAACTAGAACAGAACTAGAACAGAACTAGAACAGAACTAGAACAGAACTAGAACAGAACTAGAACAGAACTAGAACAGAACTAGAACAGAACTAGAACAGAACTAGAACAGAACTAGAACAGAACTAGAACAGAACTAGAACAGAACTAGAACAGAACTAGAACAGAACTAGAACAGAACTAGAACAGAACTAGAACAGAACTAGAACAGAACTAGAACAGAAACTAGAACAGAACTAGAACAGAACTAGAACAGAACTAGAACAGAACTAGAACAGAACTAGAACAGAACTAGAACTAACTAGAGCTTAACTAGAACTGAACTAGAACTGAACTAGAAAACTAGAACAGAACTAGAACAGAACTAGAACAGAACTAGAACAGAACTAGAACAGAACTAGAACAGAACTAGAACAGAACTAGAACAGAACTAGAACAGAACTAGAACAGAACTAGAACAGAACTAGAACAGAACTAGAACAGAACTAGAACAGAACTAGAACAGAACTAGAATAGAACTAGAACTTAACTAGAGCTGAACTAGAACTGAACTAGAACAGAACTAGAAACAGAACTAGAACAGAACTAGAACAGAACTAGAACTTAACTAGAGCTGAACTAGAACTGAACTAGAACAGAACTAGAACAGAACTAGAACAGAACTAGAACAGAACTAGAACAGAACTAGAACAGAACTAGAACAGAACAAGAACACAACTAGAACAGAACTAGAACAGAACTAGAACAGAACTAGAACAGAACTAGAACAGAACTAGAACAGAACTAGAACAGAACTAGAACAGAACTAGAACAGAACTAAACAGAACTAGAACAGAACTAGAACAGAACTAGAACAGAACTAGTACAGAACTAGAACAGAACTAGAACAGAACTAGAACAGAACTAGAACAGAACTAGAACAGAACTAGAACAGAACTAGAACAGAACTAGAACAGAACTAGAACAGAACTAGAACAGAACTAGAACAGAACTAGATCAGAACTAGAACAGAACTAGAACAGAACTAGAACAGAACTAAAACAGAACTAGAACAGAACTAGAACAGAACTAGAACAGAACTAGAACAGAACTAGAACAGAACTAGAACAGAACTAGAACAGAACTAGAACAGAACTAGAACAGAACTAGAACAGAACTAGAACTAGAACAGAACTAGAACAGAACTAGAACAGAACTAGAACAGAACTAGAACTAGAACTAGAACTAGAACTAGAACAGAACTAGAACAGAACTAGAACAGAACTAGAACAGAACTAGAACAGAACTAGAACAGAACTAGAACAGAACTAGAACAGAACTAGAACAGAACTAGAACTGAACTAGAACTGAACTAGAACTGAACTAGAACTGAACTAGAACTGAACTAGAACTGAAGTAGAACTGAAGTAGAACTGAACTAGAACTGAACTAGAACTGAACTAGAACTGAACTAGAACTGAACTAGAACTGAACTAGAACTGAACTAGAACTGAACTAGAACTGAACTAGAACTGAACTAGAACTGAACTAGAACTGAACTAGAACTGAACTAGAACTGAACTAGAACTGAACTAGAACTGAACTAGAACTGAACTAGAACTGAACTAGAACTGAACTAGAACTGAACTAGAACTGAACTAGAACTGAACTAGAACTGAACTAGAACTGAACTAACTGAACTAGAACTGAACTAGAACTGAACTTGATCTGAACTGAACTAGAACTGAACTAGAACTGAACTGGAACTAGAACTGAACTAGAACTCAACTAAAATTTAATGTGTTGGCATTCTAAGGTCTTTAAAATAACCTTCCAATTTAGCTTTATTTTTGGAAATGTTGTTTTTAACAAAACTCTTGACAAGTTTAGTATTTTATTTTTTGAAGTGCTAGACCACAATCCATTATAATGTGTTTGTTTTAAAAAGTTTCTGAAAATAATAAATAAATAAATAAATATTTCTAATATTTAAGCATTACCTTATATTGTTTAATATCTAAACTGTCCTTGTTCCAATTTTAGTACAATTACTTAGAATTTTATTTCAAGGATGATTGGCATAATATAAATCAGCATACATGAAAGACATATTCAGTAGAATTTTGCATATAATTTTAGTAAAGACCATCTAACAAGAACGATTTTTCAAATATGAATGTAACAGTTTTTAGAAATGAATGAAAATGTTGTTGAAAGGAAAATAAATTTTAGAAATCAATATAGATTAATAAAGTCTGTAATAGAAGTACATTAAAACAATTTATAATGTGTTCAGATTTTGTATCCTTAGTTGCTATTGTCCGAGAAGACCGAAAATGATCAAAAACTTGGGGTTGTGAAATAAATAAAAGTCTCTGAGAGAAACTAAATCGCAGAGAGACTAGCACACTAAGATCTTACCTCAATAAAATTATTCATTTTGATTTCTAGTGCATTTTTGTGCATACCCCACAATACATTACAATAAAACTAAACTCATAGAAAAAAGTAAAACAAATAATTCATGTTCGGTTTTAATAGAGATAACAAACAAACCGCCCAACCCTCATACCACACTACACAGACCAGACCACCAACCTCTTGTTACTAAACGATGTGATGAGACCCCCCAAACAGATTCATAACACACATTTATGAATTTTAATACATAAGTTGTTTTTCTCCGCCGTACTGATAACACAGCTAGCAGATTGAAAATATATTGTGCAAAAAATTATACAAAAATCAGGGGAACAAAAGATAGGGAAAGTAAAAATATAAAAAATATAAGCACGTGTAATGTTTTAATAAAAACTCCAATAAAAATCTAATCAATGAAAGTGCACACATGTAAAATTATTTAATAGTATGTAACATGTTTATGTATGTATAAGTAACCACTTTTGTACAAAGTAGCGAATAATTACGCTCCAATATACTGTAAAGCTTTTAACAAGCAGATTAACATAAACGTTAGTTTCTGATAGAAATTTCTTAAATTTAAACAAAACTAGAACAGAACTAGAACAGAACTAGAGCAGAACTAGAACAGAACTGAACAGAACTAGAACAGAACCAGAACAGAAATAGAACTAGAACAGAACTAGAATAGAACTAGAACAGAACTAGAACAGAACTAGAACAGAACTAGAACGGAACTAGAACAGAACTAGAACAGAACTAGAACAGAACTAGAACAGAACTAGAACAGAACTAGAACTAGAACTAGAACAGAACTAGAAGAGAACTAGAACAGAACTAGAACAGAACTAGAACAGAACTAGAACAGAACTAGAACAGAACTAGAACAGAACTAGAACAGAACTAGAACAGAACTAGAACAGAACTAGAACAGAACTAGAACAGAACTAGAACTGAACTAGAACAGAACTAGAACAGAACTAGAACAAACTAGAACAGAACTAGAACAGAACTAGAACAGAACTAGAACAGAACTAGAACAGAACTAGAACAGAACTAGAACAGAACTAGAACAGAACTAGAACAGAACTAGAACAGAACTAGAACAGAACTAGAACAGAACTAGAACAGAACTAGAACAGAACTAGAACAGAACTAGAACAGAACTAGAACAGAACTAGAACAGAACTAGAACAGAACTAGAACAGAACTAGAACAGAACTAGAACAGAACTAGAACAGAACTAGAACAGAACTAGAACAGAACTAGAACAGAACTAGAACAGAACTAGAACAGAACTAGAACAGAACTAGAACAGAACTAGAACAGAACTAGAACAGAACTAGAACAGAACTAGAACAGAACTAGAACAGAACTAGAACAGAACAGAACTAGAACAGAACTAGAACAGAACTAAAACAGAACTAAAACAGAACTAGAACAGAACTACAACAGAACTAGAACAGAACTAGAACAGAACTAGAACAGAACTAGAACAAAACTAGAACAAAACTAGAACAGAACTAGAACAAAACTAGAACAGAACAGAACTAGAACAGAACAGGAACAGTACTAGAACAGAACTAGAACAGACTAGAACAGAACTAGAACAGAACTAGAACAGAACTAGAACAGAACTAGAACAGAACTAGAACAGAACTAGAACAGAACTAGAACAGAACTAGAACAGAACTAGAACAGAACAGAACTAGAACAGAACTAGAACAGAACTAGGACAGAACTAGAACAGAACTAGACAGAACTAGAACAGAACAGAACTAGAAACTAGAAACTAGAACTAGAACAGAACTAGACAGAACTAGAACAGAACTAGAACAGAACTAGAACAGAACTAGAACAGAACTAGAACAGAACTAGAACAGAACTAGAACACAACTAGAACACAACTAGAACACAACTAGAACATAACTAGAACGCAACTAGAACAGCTAGAACACAACTAGAAAAGATCTAGGATATACATAAGTAAATAGAATGTTCTCATTTCCACGCCTAATTTATACCTTCATTACTCATACGCCTACATCTAAAAAGTAATAAATATATTTTAATTTACAACCTTAAAAAACCATGTTCTTTTCTTTTTTTTCGTGTCATTTTATAGTAACACTAAATAATTATACCATTAATATAATTAACTACCTTTACCCTAACCCAATAATAACCCAAAAAAACGAACTGGAAAAACATTATACAGATATTTTGCCTTAGTAAAGTTTAAAAGGTTACATGGAAACCCATTTGTATACTAAGAAAATGTTATAAATAAAATAAAGAATATTACTTACAAGTAATTTATATTGATCCTTTTTTTAATTTTTCTTTCTAGATAAAGGAACAAATTATAAAAATACTTAAATATACATATACAATTATTATATGATACGAACACATGCAGATATGCTTAGTGGAATATTAGGTGGGCTCCAGAACAGTATTGAGTAACGAAAATTTTTGATCTTCCAAGGAATATCTATGTTTAACAAAAAACATGCAGAGCAAGTCTTAGACTTGCAATTTATGTTTTGCTAGAAATTAGTTTTATGGAATTTTTAATTAGGACCATCCTATTTACACATACATGCATATGTATGTGTCCGCCTAAGTTGTGTTCATTTGTATACACTTTATCGTACAAGACATGTGTGTATGTATATTAAGAATGTAAACCCTTGTCATTTTGCTAATGTACACAAATGGGTAAGTGTTACATGTGACCCATTAAAGTAAGAAACAGCAATAAAATGGAAAATAGTATGTGAAGAAAACCAGGGTTTTTATGATACTGTATGGGTATGGTTAATCCCAATGATTAAGTTTAACTACACATACACATGGAGTATCCTTGAGTTTTCATTAACATACCCTACAGTTCTAAAGGTAGAAAATGGATTTCTTTGAGTTTAGTTTTTTGGATTTATTTTGGAAAAAGTAATATTCCGAAAATAGTAGTAATTTTTTTTACAATTTCATTAAGTATAAAATATATAAAGTTTTTACTGGAAGTATGAGTCAAATAGGACTGCACTCATTTTAGAACCCTTTTCTTTAATGACTCATTTCTTGGCATTAGCAGCCCACTGAATACCTCTCTGTACCAGTATCAAATTCATGTGTATTTTGTAGGGTGTTGTTCAAATGATGTAATTATAAGTTTATAACCTTTTCGGAGTACACAAACACAAAGGTAACCTCATCCAGAACACCTTAAAATATACAGACTAAAATCACACACAGCAACACTCATTGCAAGTTTAAATTTACAAATGTTGACCATATATTTTATCACTCACATACTCAGTCAATTTTCAAGGATTTTGATCTACTTAAAATAATTGTTATTGTTATAAAATATATCCCATAGAATTTTGTGGTAATGGATTTAAAATTATAGTACCTGTATTATTTGTGCGTTTGTCATTATTCGTTGTCAACGAGACATCGATGTCGTTTCTGTCCTATAAGAATTTCAAATTGTGATTCTATGCTTATCATTTGAAAAACACATTCACATAATGTGTCTCTTGACCTCTTATCAACTTTAGCTTTATAATCATCATGTTGTCTATAATTTCATATTGTGGTACTGTGCTCAATTGTTTTATGAAATTGAATAGATTTTTTGAAATATTGGGTGTATTAGGAATAAGTGGACAATGATGGCTTTTAATTAGAAATATTAGAAATAAACTGGAACGGAACTAGATTTGAACTAGAACAGAAATAGAAAGAACTAGAACTAGAACAGAACTAGAACTAGAACAGAACTAGAACAGAACTAGAACCAGAACTAGAATAGAACCAGAACTAGAACAGAACTAGAACAGAACTAGAACAGAGCTAGAACGAACTAGAACAGAACTAGAACAGAACTAGAACAGAACTAGAACAGAACTAGAACAGAACTAGAACAGAACTAGAACAGAACTAGAACAGAACTAGAACAGAACTAGAACAGAACTAGAACAGAAACTAGAACAGAACTAGAACAGAACAGACAGAACTAGAACAGAACTAGAACAGAACTAGACAGAACTAGAACAGAACTAGAACAGAACTAGAACAGAACTAGAACAGAACTAGCACAGAACTAGAACAGAACTAGAACAGAACTAGAACAGAACTAGAACAGAACTAGAACAGAACTAGAACAGAACTAGAACAGAACTAGAACAGAACTAGAACAGAACTAGAACAGAACTAGAACAGAACTAGGAACAGAACTTAGAACAGAACTAGAACAGAACTAGAACAGAACTAGAACAGAACTAGAACAGAACTAGAACAGAACTAGAACAGAACTAGAACAGAACTAGAACAGAACTAGAACAGAACTAGAACTAGAACAGAACTAGAACAGAACTAGAACAGAACTAGAACAGAACTAGAACAGAACTAGAACAGAACTAGAACAGAACTAGAACAGAACTAGAACAGAACTAGAACAGAACTAGAACAGAACTAGAACAGAACTAGAACAGAACTAGAACAGAACTAGAACAGAACTAGAACTGAACTAGAACAGAACTAGAACAGAACTAGAACAGAACTAGAACAGAACTAGAAACAGAACTAGAACAGAACTAGAACAGAACTAGAAAACTGAACTAGAACAGAACTAGAACAGAACTAGAACAGAACTAGAACAGAACTAGAACAGAACTAGAACAGAACTAGAACAGAACTAGAACAGAACTAGAACAGAACTAGAACAGAACTAGAACAGAACTAACAGAACTAGAACAACTAGAACAGAACTAGAACAGAACTAGAACAGAACTAGAACAGAACTAGAACAGAACTAGAACAGAACTAAACAGAACTAGAACAGAACTAACAGAACTAGAACAGAACTAGAACAGAACTAGAACAGGAAACTTAGAACAGAACTAGAACAGAACTAGAACAGACACTAGCACCAGAACCTAGAACAGAACTAGAACAGAACTAGAACAGAACTAGAACCAGAACTAGAATAGAACAGAAATAGAACAGAACTAGAACAGAACTAGAACAGAACTAGAACCGAACTTAGAACAGAACTAGAACAGAACTAGAACAGAACTAGAACATAACTAGAACAGAACTAGAACGGAACTAGAACAGAACTAGAACAGAACTAGAACAGAACTAGAAACAGAACTAGAACAGAACTAGAACAGAACTAGAACAGAACTAGAACAGAACTAGAACAGAACTAGAACAGAACTAGAACAGAACTAGAACAGAACTAGAACAGAAACTAGAACAGAACTAGAACAACTAACTAGAACAGAACTAGAACAGACTTAGAACGGAACTAGAACAGAACTAGAGTAGAACAGACTTAGAACGGAACTAGAACAGAACTAGAGTAGAACTAGAACAGAACTAGAACTATTGTTTAGAACGGAAAGAACTGAACTGTAAATTGTCAAAAATTTAATATAGTTTCCTAAATGATCTATTTTTTAAAATTTACCCCCAATATTTGTATGCCTTCCGATCTAAGTAATAACATATTAATTTACACACCTTCATCATATATAAACATATTTTCTTAGAGCTCATAAAATTTCAACAACTTTAATCACATCAAATTTTGTGGTTTTCGTTTATTCTATTCTTAATCATCTAATAGTTTGTCACTGTCTCTACCCTTCCTCCCCCTTAACCATTCACCATTTGTTATCAACTAACTCAGCTTTTAAATTTTGTCTATTGTTTTAAGACGTTGAAATCTTCTTAAATGTATCAATTGTTGTTTATGCAAAAATAAATAAATAATACTACTTATTGCCACACTGTATTTTTTGTTATTGTTACTTTTAAATATTGTTGTTATTCGAAAAAAATGGCAAGAGCATTATTGCAAATTATAGCAAATGGAATTATATAAATAAATTAAAACTAAACACAGCAATTATGTTAATTATCTTAATAACATTAAAATTTATAACATTTGTAATTAGTGTGGAATGTTGTCTAACAATATTTATTCAATTCTATATAGAGAAAAATACATTTAGATGGATTTAGCTGATAAAGTAAAAACCCCAATTGCTGTGGGAAAATAAATCAAATTCAATTGCCCAGAAAGCTTTAAGTATTTATAAGAGATTATTTAAAGAAAAAAGCTTTAAAAGAAATAAAATGTGATAAAAATGATTTAAGGCAGGTAAGGGTTAAGACATAAATGTTTAGTGGGGAGAGAAGAGATATTGCGGGAATCGTAGAGAATTGTATATATGTAATAATGATAGACTTGATGGCAGACTATAGACTAGACTATAGACTAGACTAGACTAGACTATAGGCTAGACTATAGACTAGACTATAGACTAGACTATAGACTAGACTATAGACTAGACTATAGACTAGACTATAGACTAGACTATAGACTAGACTATAGACTAGACTATAGACTAGACTATAGACTAGACTATAGACTAGACTATAGACTAGACTATAGACTAGACTATAGACTATAGACTATAGACTAGACTAGACTATAGACTAGACTATAGACTAGACTATACTAGACTATAGACTAGACTATAGACTAGACTATAGACTAGACTATAGACTAGACTATAGACTAGACTATAGACCAGACTATAGACTAGACTATAGACTAGACTATAGACTAGACTATAGACTAGACTATAGACTAGACTATAGACTAGACTATAGACTAGACTATAGACTAGACTATAGACTAGACTATAGACTAGACTATAGACTAGACTATAGACTAGACTATAGACTAGACTATAGACTAGACTATAGACTAGACTATAGACTAGACTATAGACTAGACTATAGACTAGACTATAGACTAGACTATAGACTAGACTATAGACTAGACTATAGACTAGACTATAGACTAGACTATAGACTAGACTATAGACTAGACTATAGACTAGACTATAGACTAGACTATAGACTAGACTATAGACTAGACTATAGACTAGACTATAGACTAGACTATAGACTAGACTATAGACTAGACTATAGAGACTATAGACTAGACTATAGACTAGACTAGACTATAGACTAGACTATAGACTAGACTATAGACTAGACTATGGACTAGACTATAGACTAGACTATAGACTAGACTATAGACTAGACTATAGACTAGACTATAGACTAGACTATAGACTAGACTATAGACTAGACTATAGACTAGACTATAGACTAGACTATAGACTAGACTATAGACTAGACTATAGACTAGACTATAGACTAGACTATAGACTAGACTATAGACTAGACTATAGACTAGACTATAGACTAGACTAGACTATAGCCAGACTATAGACTAGACTATAGACTAGACTATAGACTAGAACTATAGACTAGACTATAGACTAGACTATAACTAGACTATAGACTAGACTAAGACTTACATACTATAGACTAGACTATAGACTAGACTATAGACTAGACTATAGACTAGACTATAGACTAGACTATAGACTAGACTATAGACTAGACTATAGACTAGACTATAGACTAGACTATAGACTAGCTATAGACTAGACTATAGACTAGACTATAGACTAGACTATAGACTAGACTATAGACTAGACTATAGACTAGACTATAGACTAGACTATAGACTAACTATAGACTAGCTATAGACTAGACTATAGACTAGACTATAGACTATAGACTAGACTATAGACTAGACTATAGACTAGACTATAGACTAGACTATAGACTAGACTATAGACTAGACTATAGACTAGACTATAGACTAGACTATAGACTAGACTATAGACTAGACTATAGACTAGACTATAGACTAGACTATAGACTAGACTATAGACTAGACTATAGACTAGACTATAGACTAGACTATAGACTAGACTATAGACTAGACTATAGACTAGACGATAGACTAGACTATAGACTAGACTATAGACTAGACTATAGACTAGACTATAGACTAGACTATACTAGACTAGAGACTAGACTATAGACTAGACTATAGACTACGAAGAGATTCTTGTAATGTGAAAATAGTTTGGTTTTTGAGAGTTTTAGTAATTCTTTGATATTATACCATAGGTCGGTCGAAAACTAGTTCGAAGCCAAGTCAACTTGTTTCTGTCATTTAAAAATGCTAATATATTAACAATATTATTTTCAAATTTTTTTGTATTCCGGTTTTTTCTTCCTATAATGATTTTTTTTAATTACTAATGACCCAATTCCCTTTTAATCAAAATAACACAACAACATAAAAGTGGTCATGTCCAGGAGGCCTGTTTAATTACAAATTAACATAAAGGGGAGCACAGTAGGCAACACAGAGAAACACACACACAAATAATACATCTCAATTATTTTATAATTATTATTATTTTTCGTTTTATTTTTTAACAGTTCAAACAAGAGGGAAGAGTAGGAGGCAGAATTGTTTGAAAGGATCTCTACAATATTCATTAACTTAACTTAATTTTTTTTTTTTTTTTTTTTTGTTTGGCTTGTAAATTGGTAAGGGAGGGGGGTATAGTTAAAATGTTATAACATAATGAGTACGATAATAAAGAGAAAATGACAGAAAATGATTAATAAACAATATAATGTTACATATTTGTACGCCTGCATATTATTTTTTTATATAATAAATCGATTAATTTACACTTTAGCTTTGTGAAAACTAATGAATGAAGAATGGGAGAGTGATAAAGGAAATATCTATATAGTCTGTCTAATTTGCTACTGAATGAATAAATATGTTGCAGGAGAAATACATAACTTTAGTCACACATACATATATAGAATTTCAAAAAACGCCCAGGGCTGATTTCTAGCTATGAAACGTTTATTGATGATTTTGTTGAACATGTTCTTTAATCATTTTCTATAGAATACTATTAAGCATAATAAAGTTAGTAATATAAATTGCCTACAACATCATTAATAGATAAGCTAAAAAGAACACCATTTCCGGTTAACACAGCTTAACATTTATGCATCATTTAAAAAGCTTTCTCATTATTTAAGGAAATAAGTTCTTAAAATATATTCTCTAACAGAAATTAAATTTGTATACAATTTGTTTAACTTTATTTCTTTTATATTGCCTAGGGAAATGGTGTTTGTTTTCTATGGCAGTAATGTAGCTAGTGAGTCGCAGCTTGTGATAGTTATAATTTAGTGATTATCATTGAAAATAGTAAAACGACTTTATAGGCTGCTATAAAAAGTCTTTTTTTTTTATTTACTACACAACTATTATTTATAACTTTACAAACAAATGGTGTCATACATACTCGTTTATGGCATGCTATATAGGAGATTTATTTTTTCAATTACACCCACTTTTAGTTAATTATTTTGTCAGATTTTCCCCTCACAATTTCATTTCAATCTAAATGAATAGTTTATACGTATATAGAGGCTCGTAAATTAACCCTATAGTGCACAGAATGGACAACTGGGTAAACATACCTTTCAACCTACCGCTACATTTCGGACAACCTAATACTAAAGACTAGTCTATAATGTTGTCTATAGTCTAGAAATAGTCCAGCAAAAACTGTAGTTGTAACAAGACAATAGTTAAGAGTTTAGACCAGGTTATGGAAAAGAATATATAGCATGTTATAGACCAAACTATCGAAAAGACATACTATAGTCTGCGTCCTAGATCAGTCTATAGTCCAGACTATAGTCGAGACTATACACCAGACCAAAGTCTAGACAATAGACGAGACTATATACCAGACTATAGACTATACTATATTCTAAATTGTAGACCATACTATAGGTCAGATTATAAACCAGGCTATAGTCGAAATTATAGACTAGACTATGGACCAGATTATAGTCGAAACTATTCACCAGACTATAGTTAATAGTATGGACATGACTATTGGCCAGACTATACACCAGACTTTAGTCAAGACTATAGATCAGACTATAGTAAAGACTATAAACAAGACTATACTCAAGACTATAGTCGAAATTATAGACTAGACTATGGACCAGAATATAGTCGAAACTATTCACCAGACTATAGACCAGTTTATAGTCAAGACTATAGACCAGACTAGAAAAGACTATACTCAAGACTATAGACAAGACTATAAGCAAGACTATAGACCAAATTATAGCTTTGACTTTATACCAGACTTTAATTGAGACTTCAGACTAGACAATAGTTGACATTATAGAGCAGGCTTGACTGTTGACCAGGCTATAGTTCAGACTATAGATCTGTAGTAGAGAATATTGTCCAGACAATATTCTAAATTGTAATATAGACTTTTGTCTGATAGTCGAAACTATAGACCTGACTATAGATCAAACTATAGACTAGACAATCTTCTCATTAGATTAACTACTTCAACTAAATGTGTCTCTGGGAATATTAATTTTATGTTAATCCGAAATTATCAATTTTACCTAGAACTTACCGTCTACTTATATAGGACATTTTAATAAAAATCTCTTTGTATTGATATTCAGAGTGAACTAACATTTAAAAAGTTACTAATTCCTTCACAATCTCCCACAAATCTACACGATAATACCAACTAATGCCTATCTCGCAAGCAGCCAACTATATTTCCAATTCCCTTTACACTTCGGCCTTTAGCCCAACATACACCAACCATTATATATGTATGTATGTGTACGTACAACTTTGATTGAAATGAAAAAGTTTCTTTCATATTTCAACTTGCCACCACTAAGAGTGTGTATATATGTATGTATGTGATATATTTGTGGCATAAATGACTGACTGACAATTGTTTAATGTTTGAGTTCGAAATAATATTGCTGACGTTGAAGATAATTTTCGTAATAATGTTGATGATAATGATGATGACAATGACTACAACTCTCTATAAACAATAACAATTTTCAACAAATGACGATATGACTTTTATGTAAAAAGTAAAATTTTTTGTTTAATTAGTTGACTAAAGAGAAAACTATTTCGAAATATTTTCAATACGTAATATTTTCATTCACATCCATCAGACACACACACTAGGCCACTCATTCATTGAATGATTAGTAGGATTTTTCCTTCATTTTTAATTTAGTCTTTGTTTGTTTAGAGTATGAGCCTTGTAATGGTGTCAGCTTCTGTAGGGATTCAAAGAGAATTGGATATTGTAATTTATCATGAAAATAATTAATAGATATATAAAGGAAAAATGGTGATATTAACTCTTTAGGTAAAAGTGATAATGGATTGTTTTTAGGTGGTTATTTAGGGCCTTCGAAGTTAGCAAGTTAGGGCGAGTCTAATAAAGCCAGGATCTTCGAAGAGGAAGGGTTAATACTATCAAATTATACTACAATTTTCAGAGTTAGACTATTATAATGAAAAACACTATAATTCGGAACTCCTTAAGAGGTACATAGAATGGATTGGGAAGTGGAAGTTGATAAATCAAATCGGAGGAAATACACCCAGGCCCTATGGGTCTGTTGAGTACTCCTTTAAAGGCAAGCCCTATATGTGTGCAATGCTTTTATTATTATCAGTTGACGTTTGGAAACTATGTTCGTAATGGATGTGATATCTGGAATAACGTCGTTTCCAAAATCTTGTACACACGTTAGAACCCGTTTATTGAATTTTGTGTAGATGTGTAACTAACTAACTAACTAACTAACTAACTAACTAACTAACTAACTAACTAACTAACTAACTAACTAACTAACTAACTAACTAACTAACTAACTAACTAACTAACTAACTAACTAACTAACTAACTAACTAACTAACTAACTAACTAACTAACTAACTAACTAACTAACTAACTAACTAACTAACTAACTAACTAACTAACTAACTAACTAACTACTAACTAACTAACTAACTAACTAACTAACTAACTAACTAACTAACTAACTAACTAACTAACTAACTAACTAACTAACTAACTAACTAACTAACTAACTAACTAACTAACTAACTAACTAACTAACTAACTAACTAACTAACTAACTAACTAACTAACTAACTAACTAACTAACTAACTAACTAACTAACTAACTAACTAACTAACTAACTAACTAACTAACTAACTAACTACTAACTAACTAACTAACTAACTAACTAACTAACTAACTAACTAACTAACTAACTAACTAACTAACTAACTAACTAACTAACTAACTAACTAACTAACTAACTAACTAACTAACTAACTAACTAACTAACTAACTAACTAACTAACTAACTAACTAACTAACTAACTAACTAACTAACTAACTAACTAACTAACTAACTAACTAACTAACTAACTAACTAACTAACTAACTAACTAACTAACTAACTAACTAACTAACTAACTAACTAACTAACTAACTAACTAACTAACTAACTAACTAACTAACTAACTAACTAACTAACTAACTAACTAACTAACTAACTAACTAACTAACTAACTAACTAACTAACTAACTAACTAACTAACTAACTAACTAACTAACTAACTAACTACTAACTAACTAACTAACTAACTAACTAACTAACTAACTAACTAACTAACTAACTAACTAACTAACTAACTAACTAACTAACTAACTAACTAACTAACTAACTAACTAACTAACTAACTAACTAACTAACTAACTAACTAACTAACTAACTAACTAACTAACTAACTACTAACTAACTAACTAACTAACTAACTAACTAACTAACTAACTAACTAACTAACTAACTAACTAACTAACTAACTAACTAACTAACTAACTAACTAACTAACTAACTAACTAACTAACTAACTACTAACTAACTAACTAACTAACTAACTAACTAACTAACTAACTAACTAACTAACTAACTAACTAACTAACTAACTAACTAACTAACTAACTAACTAACTAACTAACTAACTAACTAACTAACTAACTAACTAACTAACTAACTAACTAACTAACTAACTAACTAACTAACCAACTAACTAACTAACTAACTAACTAACTAACTAACTAACTAACTAACTAACTAACTAACTAACTAATTAACGAACTAACGAACTAACGAACGAACGAACTAACTAATTAACGAACTAACGAACTAACGAACGAACGAACTAACTAACTAACTAACTAACTAACTAACTAACTAACTAACTAACTAACTACTAACTAACTACTAACTAACTAACTAACTAACTAACTAACTAACTAACTAACTAACTAACTAACTAACTAACTAACTAACTAACTAACTAACTAACTAACTAACTAACTAACTAACTAACTAACTAACTAACTAACTAACTAACTAACTAACTAACTAACTAACTAACTAACTAACTAACTAACTAACTAACTAACTAACTAACCAACTAACTAACTAACTAACTAACTAACTAACTAACTAACTAACTAACTAACTTACTAACTTACTAACTAACTAACTAACTAACTAACTAACTAACTAACTAACTAATTACGAACTAACGAACTAACGAACGAACGAACGAACTAACTAACTAACTAACTAACTAACTAACTAACTAACTAACTAACTAACTAACTAACTAACTAACTAACTAACTACTAACTAACTAACTAACTAACTAACTAACTAACTAACTAACTAACTAACTACCTAACTAACTAACTAACTAACTAACTAACTAACTAACTAACTAACTAACTAACTATCTAACTAACTAACTAACTAACTAACTAACTAACTAACTAACGAACTAACTAACGAACTAACGAACTAACTAACTAACTAAATAACTAACTAACTAACGAACTAAATAACTTGTCAAAGCAAGAACACTCACAAGAGGGCTCTTTTTCTATCTCTCTCTGTTTTAAAGGGACGACTGACTACTCCTTGCATTACTTGGGTACACTAAAATAGTTATTGAACTTCACTTTTCAAATACTTGCGTACCTCTTTTCAATTTAAGTACTAATACATACGAAAATTTATATTGCAAAAGTTGTTTCGTACTTTCATAAAATTGTAAAAGGGTTTTATTAAATAATATTTCGTATTATGCAAGAATTTTTCATAAATATTACGATTTTTTTCGTAAAGTGTGGTTTTATGTTTGAAATGCTATAAGTTCTTTAAAAGTTTTTTCAAAAATAGTAAATATTTTATGATATTTAAATCGAAACGTCTTTTATTTATGGATTATGCCAATTTTGTAGTAAATGGGTTGATATGTTTTTCTAAATTTTCAATTATTGTTATTCTAACAAATTACTTCAAGGTTTTCAATAATCAAAAATAACACTAAAAAATAATAATTCTTTTAAAATAATTAGTTTTGTTATAATTTTCGCCCTTTCCAACATGAGATTATCAAAAATTAATATGATAGAAGAAATAAGTAGAAAAAATCTAAAAAAATCAAAATGTTGGAAATAAAATTAAAACATGTAGCAACAACTGTTCAACAATATGTAACAATTAATTTTTGCAATATATAGTAAGTATTATTATAGTGTACATATCTGTGGCACTAAGCAAAAAAAAAACAACTTCCTTTGGCTGCTCTTTACAATGACGGGTGATGACTATCATTAGTTTTTTTTTGTGCTAAGCTTTATACAGAAGATTGAATTTTATATAGAAAAAATTATGCTATAGCAAATAAATATAGAAAAATAAGAGAAGAACAAAAAAATAACAAAAAACGAAACTTATTGTTTAAGGATAAACAGTGTGCAGCATAAGTATAACAACAAGTTTAAAACAAATTTTAAGGAAATGTTTGTTACAAACCAAGTTCCAACGTTTAATATTTGTTGCTCATAATATTGGTCCTTCTGTCTTAGCACTAGACAAATACATAGCTAAACAATAACAACTTTTTATATCTTTTACATGTTTCTCCTCCTTATTCCTGCTCCCTATAAATTGATATTCTATTTTGAAACTGGTTCGAAAAAACAGAAAACCAACAAGAAAAACTTATAATCGATACAATGAAATTATAGAAAATATTGAAATACGAAAGACAACATAAAAAGCGGTGGGATTAAATTTTTTTATATTAAGACTATAAAAAGCAACAAAAAAAATTTGTTTTAAGAAAAAAATATAAATTAAACTCACACTGTTTGTAGGGATAAGGGAAAAATTTAACAATGTAACAAATTCGCAATCTACGAACAGAGGCAGCCATAAACTCTAGTACAAGAACAAAAAACATTATTGTTTTTTTGCTAATTCTACTGTTATACGAGGGTCACTAAATGTTAATATCCTCATTCTTTGGATATACGTATACTTTTTAAAGATTCTCAGAATCAAACAAAAGCTCTGCAACATAGTTTAAAGTTGTTGTTTTTCTATTAATCATAATATGATCTAATAACATCATGATATATTATATATAATATGTTCTGAAATAATCATACTAAGAAACAAAGTAATCATATAAAGATCTAATATAATCATATTATGGTTTAAAGTAATCATATTATGGTTCAAAACAATCATATTATAGTTTAAAGTAATATTATAAATCACGGTTTAAAATAATTATATTATGATTCAAAGTAATTATATTATTGTTGGTTAAGGTAGTAGTTCACTGCTCGCGAACACTCAAGTAGAGTCGAAGAGAATCCGTTTTGACCGGACCACTCCACTCATCAGATGTAGTGTTGTATAGTATTAGAACCAGCCTGTAGCAGTGAGAAATCTCAGCATATCATTAAGTTTAGATCCAGATATCTTACTAAGGTTAGATATAAAGTAACTGACAAGAAAACGGGTTCCTTTAACGGATATAGCAGGGCATTCACAGTGTAGATGTCTTTGCAATTGCAACAATGTTCAATGAAGAGTAGCTCAAGCCGACTTGCATGTTTGCCTAGCAGCCAGTGTCCTGTTATTACTGCTATCAATCTATAACTTCAGTTTATAAGGAGTCTTGTGCGTTTCTCATTGAGGGAGGGCCACAATATGTGTCTAGGCTATTCCATCTATTTTGAGCCTTTTAAAGATAGAATTAGAGGATACTGCTCTTGATAAAACTTTACGGGGTGCTACTGAAACGGTGTTGGAGATATCAAGAGCAGATTCCGTTCTGGCAAGCTCATCTGACCGTTCATATCCATAATTGTCCCTATGCGCAGGGACCCAAACAAAGGTAATGTCAGACAGGCGACCCAGATCTTTCTTGCATTGTCCCACTAAGAGGGAAGTGGTAGTATAAGAATTTAGTGAGAGAAGTGCCGCTTGACAATCGACAAAAACTCCTATGTTGCCTCAAATATTGAGGTCATGACGTACCCTTGTAGGGTACTACCAGCTACGATACTTATTATGTAATATAACCGATATCTATTCTATGTTTTTTCGAGTTCTGTTTATATAAAATCGATTTCCAAGACCATACGGTATGAAGATTCACATCGGAAGGAAGGTCATCAGACTTATGTGTTAAAAATCTTTCGAAATCAGAGATCTGGTAGATTATAAATCAAATAATACTGTTGATGAGATAATAATTGATCTTGATTGGTTTTAAGTCTTTTGTGTTTCCCGACTCGGAGTTAAAGATTAACCTAATCTCCTTACTCTAATTTTGTTTAAAACCCTTGAAGAATCAATACTTAAAGATGTCGATGAGAAAGTAGAGAAGTTGTACAACACATTGTTCTGAAACTGATTATACACTTTATTTAAGTTCGATAATCATATGCCCTTAACTCGATTCTCATCTATTAAGTTTCATTGGCAACTGTTTCCACATAAAACTAATTTCTCCAATTTTTCTCTAACCACCCTCGTTTGTTAGCTTTTCCACCATTAATTTGCTACTCTACTATATAAGACTACAAGGAAAAGGTTCACAATTTCGTTTCGTTTTTTTTCTTTTTTGTCTGTGCCTTTCTATGTAATGTCGCTTTTTCTACTGATTCTGTCATTGGATGGGCTGCATTTGACAGACCATTTATCATTGTACTAATTGAGTATCATTAAATAAACCGAGTGTATACCATCCCAAATAGTACAACAGCAGCTACATAGGGATGATATTCTATATTTTTTTTGCCAATGACTAAATTGTATTGTGTTGTATTAAAGCCGCAAAATACAACATAATACCCGGGACTATATATAAAGATTGGCGATATACAGCTAGACAATAAAGTTCAGTTACAACGAATTAGATTTGACAAGAAAACTACTGTCCGTTTTATTCAGACCCCTCTGTAGTATTTATATTTTTAGCATTATTACTGCTGTAGTTGTTATATGTTGACGTTGTTGATACAAATAATAATAATGTTAATACTATAAACTCTATGCCACCAATAATCAATTGATGTTTTTAATAATACAACATGAGAAATGATAAACATACATACATACATATCTCCTCTATATCTATATATGTATGTATGTATGTTGTATATCATATATAATTAATACATTGAACATATTATGGGAATAGTCGAGAGAAAAACAATAACGCTCATAAAAGGGAATTAGTCATTTAAGTTTGAGGACTTTGTATTTTCTCAGATAACTGCAGTCAGCTTTTAAAATTAATTATATCTCTATTCTAAAAACTAGACAAAAATACTGATTATTCTTCTCATCTATAAGATAGACAATAGAAGATTAATTGATTTGTTAATATTTGATTGCTAGACTAGTAGAAATTATACACTTAGCTAAAAATAACAATACATACTATAGTCAAGATTATAGCCCAGACTATAGACAAGTCTACAGCCCAGGTTATAGACTAGACCATAGTCCAGACTATAGACTAGACTATATTCCGGTCTATAGAATATACTATAGTCCAGACTATGGAATACACTAAAGTTCAGACTACAGAATAGACCAAAGTCCAGACTACAGAATAGACCATATTCCATACTATAGAACGATAGTCCAGACTATAGACTATATTCCAGACTATAGTCTAGTCTATAGTTCATACTATAGAGTAGACCATGGACCAGACTATAGAGCTAGTCTATAGTCTGGACTATAGACCACACTATAGTCAAGCCTATAGACCAGATCTTAGTCCAGGCTATACACTAGACTACAGTCCAGACTGCAGAATAAACTAAAGTACAGACTAATCTAGTCTAGTCTATAGACTAGACTATGGACTAGACTATAGACTAGACTATAGACTAGACTATAGACTAGACTATAGACTAGACTGACTAGACTATAGACTAGACTATAGACTAGACTATAGACTAGACTATAGACTAGACTATAGACTAGACTATAGACTAGACTATAGACTAGACTATAGACTAGACTATAGACTAGACTATAGACTAGACTATAGACTAGACTATAGACTAGACCATAGACTAGACTATAGACTAGACCATAGACTAGACTATAGACTAGACCATAGACTAGACTATAGACTAGACCATAGACTAGACTATAGACTAGACTATAGACTAGACTATAGACTAGACTATAGACTAGACTAGACTATAGACTAGACTATAGACTAGACTATAGACTAGACTATAGACTAGACTATAGACTAGACTATAGACTAGACTATAGACTAGACTAGACTATAGACTAGACTATAGACTAGACTATAGACTAGACTATAGACTAGACTATAGACTAGACTATAGACTAGACTATAGACTAGACTATAGACTAGACTATAGACTAGACTATAGACTAGACTATAGACTAGACTATAGACTAGACTATAGACTAGACTATAGACTAGACTATAGAGTAGACTATAGACAAGACCATAGACTAGACAGAAAAACCTCGTATTATTGTTTAATAATATATTTATATTTCTGTAGAACACAAAATTTTTAATATTTTTATTTCTTCTGTCTCTTTACAGGTAAGCAACACCAGTTCGATAATATTAATTTTGGATTTTCAGCTAAAGGCATTTCATGAGCTTAATCAAAAAGGAGTAGTTTTTCTAGATGAATTTAAAACAAGTAGGAAAGTATATAGAAATTCATAGGTTTATTTTTATTAAATCCATTTCAAAAAAATCTAATTTTATTTATGCTCTCTATAACATTGTAAACTATTCTAATAAAATCCACTCCGAAGCGTCATCTGTTTGCAAAATTAAAATTTAAAAAATAAAAAAAATATTAACTACATTTTTTTTTAAATAAATAAAATTTTAAGATTTTTATTTCCCACTATTTTCTATTCAGTTTTATTAAACTTTCACCCTTCGCTCCAGCATTTTGATGGCTGTTAATGATGGGAGTATATGCCTGCATATATCTATGGTCAGTTGCAATAAAGATATAGATTTTTATTTCAAATGTTTTTTTTTTTTTTATTTACAAAAAATGCATTTATTTTTGTTATTGTATTCTTTTGTATCAGATTTTTGTTATTAGTTTTTGTGGTTGATTTCGATCAAAATGCAATCAATGGAGCCTTGCCACATTTTGTGGTATACATCGGTAGATATGTTTATGTATGGAAACTGCACACCAGGGATAAGTAAGAGTAAAATAATGTTAAAATCCAATAAAACTAAAGTCAGTTATTGCCTGAGAGCCAAAAAAAAAGAACATATTTCACTGAAATCATAAAAAAATCATGAATGAAAATTTTTAACACAATTACAACCAAACTCCCACTTAAATGAAACAAATTTCGTGGAATTAAATAAAACACATTTAATATATATTTTATAAAATGCTTTCTTTATTTTCCTTGTTTATAACCTTTCCCTATATCATTAACCTTACAATATCCCTAAGATTTTCCACCTGCTTAATGGATGTAGTTTTAGTCGAAGTGTCCGAACTTTTCGTATTTGTGTTCAAAGTACTTGCCGAAGGTTTCCTTGTGGTAGATCTTGACATCCTTGAAGTACATGTTGGGTACGAAGAATTCGTATTCATCGATTTCACGATCGAAGGGATAGCCGAAAGGCATCTCATCAATGTAACGGACACCAGAGCCAATACCACAAGAGTAAGAGTAGTCGAAGGTAGAGAATTGTTCGTAGGAGGCAGTGTAGGGAGTGACATAGAAGAAGAATTGCATGGGCATACCCTTGACCCAACCATGGGGTAAGACCAAACGGTCGGGGAAAGCACAGTGAGGTTCACTGATGTCCAAGGGGAAGTCGTATTTGCCTTCGAAAGCAAGCATGACGTATTTGTACAATTCAGTGTAGGAAGTGCGGTCTTCAGTGGTCCAGTAGAAGTCCTTGGAGTAGCGCTTGAATTCATTGACACCAGACTTAAGAGTGTAGACGAAGCTATCGAGTTCCATGAAGTTTTCACGGTTTTCAGTCAAGGAGATAACACGGCCAAATTCGTCGTATTTGGGACCCAAGAAGGTGCGGATAACAACTTTTTGTTCCTTGTCGGATTCAATAATGAAATCAAAGTCGAAGGGCTTGTGGTTAAGGCGCATTTGACGGGCCAACAAAGTCTTATCCCAAACAAATTGACCATCAACGAAAGTCATCTTATCGTTCAACAAGTTGGTAACATCGAAGTCGACCAAATCGAAGAAGGTAACCAATTCACTGACCTTAACGTCCTTGATGGTAACACCAGGGAACAACAACTCTTCGTGAGTGTAGGGTTTGACATAGTAGAAGAATTGGAAGTAGACGGAAGCGATCTTCTTGTAGAACATGTAGAACAAAGGATCACGCATCATGGTTTCGTAGTTCAAGAAGATGTGAGGGAAGACTTCCAAATCGTGGGTGTGGACATCACCGAAGTACATATGGGCGAACATGTACCAGTATTTGAAGAAGTATTTGTCGAAGGTATCAACATTGCCTTGCATGATGCTGCCAATGTATTCAATGGATTCGGGTTTGCGCAAATCAATAGTCTTGCCCTCGTAGGTGACATAGACACCCTTGGTGATGATTTCATCCAAACGGTTGAAGAAGTCCATAACCTTGTAGTAGTAGTCGAATTTGCCGTAGCTTTCAACTTCGTAGTAGTTCTTGCGGTAAGAGTAACCAACACCATTGTAGTAAACCAATTGAGGGTTGTAACCGTATTCGATGGTGTTGAAGTAGGAGAATTCGGGAATTTCACCAAAACCGTGAGACAAACGTTCCATGTAGTAACGAGACAAAATTTGGCGGACATTGTACAACCAGTATTCACCACGACGATCCTTGTTCAAACCGTAGGTCTTGCCGTCCAAGAAGAAAGCGTAGTCCATGTTGAGATAGTACCAGTAGGCGTTGAAGCCAACATCTTCAGTGAAGTAGGACAAAGCGGATTCCTCGTTGAAGAATTCAATGTCACGGGTGTAGTCAACAGGCATGAAGAACATCTTGGTGCCTTCGAAAAGTTCCAAATATTTGGAGTCCTTGTTGTATTTGTCCATGTTTTCGCGCAACATGAAACGGTCTTCAGAGTACCAGTGTTCGCCCAAACCCATCATCTTGTACCATTGCCACATCTTAAAGTCCTTGGTGTAGTAATAGTAGTAGTGGTTGTCATGGTTCTTGTAGAAGGTAGCGTAGTCCTTGTAGAGGATATCCTTGTATTCCTTCTCGTACATGATGTATTTGCTCCAGACATCGTAATCGAATTTCTCAGCTTCGTAAACGAATTTGCTGTTGAAGAAGTATTGAGGGAAGATTTCGTAGATGGAAGGCAAGATCAAGCCATGGAAATCATCACGGTGGATGACGGCCAAAGTCAAAGCATAGACGAACATGCCTTCGTTGCAGTGCATACGAGCCCAGGCAACATTGCGTTGGAAGACTTCCCAGTTCTTGGCGTAGTAAAAGAATTCGAACAAACCATAGGCTTGCTTAAGGTGGGTGTTAACCAAAGCACCGAAGAATTCACCCTTGGGTAAAAGAGCATCGTGTTTGTAGGCTTCGTAGAATTTCTCCATGTACATATCGAAGTTCTAAAATGAATATTTTATAATTAAAAGGATGCTGGGCAAGAGCTTAAAATTATCCTTGTTACTTACAGTGTAGTCAGCCTTGTCAAAAGCGAAAGTCTTGCCCAACTTGATCCATTCCTCGAACATCAAAGGATCCTCAACACGGTAAACAATTTCAAAAAGGAACTTTTGCTTAGCCAAAAAGTCCTTATCGGCGATTTTAACTTCATGCTTAGGAATGCTGCTGGCAGCAACCAAGCCAACAATGGCCAATAAAACAATGGCGATTTTCATTGTTTTGTCCTTCAACAGAGCGCGTAGTGTTCAAAACCAAACTGTCCACGGATTAGAGTTTGATGCAACGATCAGTTCCAATACCTAAAGACTGCTGATGTTAGCAATATTTGTGTCACCTTTTATACGATTTGAGCAGCGACATTTCTTTTATTTTTTTGTTGTTTTCTAATCTGCAGTATGTTGAATAATAATAATGATGTTCTTATCATTTGTGCCTGCACAATAATAATCTTCTAGTATTTTTATTACTGTTGCACTTTTTTGCACCTTTTGATGAGCATAAATATTGATAAGAACGCATTAGTTTTTGATTTGTTTGTTGCGAAATTTAAAAAAAAAATTATAGATATTTTTAAATATTTTGTTTTGTTGTGATGAGTTTTAGTTATTGTGATATCCGCAAACTTGACACAAGTGCAAGTGTGCTGTTTATGTTTTATTCAAGGTTGAATATGTTTGCAGTTGGTTTCTGGAGAAAAGTTTACTTATAAAATAAGATCATAAATAAAAATGCTTTGGGTTTATAATTTTCAACGTTTTTGGTTATCTGAAAAACCCTCATGAATATTACATTATATCTGTCTTTTTCGTGGAATCTAAACATATGGGCAATTCCATGAGAAGTTAAACCATGACTGACAAAATAAACTTTTGCGTTTTTGATGATAATCCAACAAAATTCGGTGTATGCATCAAAGACGAAAGCTGCTGAAAGCTTTCATTACAAATATCGCTTTATAGCTTATAATTATATTACTTATAATACCATCCCTTCAGATTTTTCAATATGCAAAGGTCGCGGTCTTTAACATCTATTATTTACAGCAACTTAGATACATATAAGTGATCTGATGATAAAATGTTATCTGTGTGATATATCTATAAGTACTGCAGAGCAATACTGTTTACTTTCAAAGGTTTTTCGGATAAGAGTAGCTTTTCGATGTATATACCTCTTCGATGGTACTATAAGTTTTCCTTATTAATCTTTAATAGCTGTAAATGTAATCACATTTACCAAATCGATCACTTTTACGGATTTCCAAATTGGTTGAAACATTTAATAATGTCTCTATTATAGACGCTAAGAATCCGCTAAGAAGTCATACGTTTTTGATTACAGCAAAATCAATGAGTAACATTTTCATTCTAGCTCTGTCTTTCACGTTACTGAAGCTCGTCTCTCTTGGTCCTTGATAAAATTTCGCTAAGGCTTCTTACTGGACACTGTCAGATCTTATGGGCTAACCAAGTAAAATATTGCAGAAGTTGTTCAGATGAGGAGGTAGAGCGATCAATGCTCTTTGCCTCAGATTTTGTGAGAGAGTCCGATTTTTCTTTTGGAGTGTCGTTGGATTGACTAACTATAATTTCCGGAAACATCTTCCTTCTGTGCTCCAGATAGTCGTTTCTTAGTAATAGGTAGTTTAGCTTCATATGCTATCACTCACCTGTTTCACCATTTGCTCTACTTCATCCTTTTTGGGATTTGCTATAATGGTGTTGTTATTATCATCTGAGGATTGAGAGTCGTAACCCTCACCTATATTTAAAGGCTGAGGTAGCTTAGAGCTCTCTCCGAGTACATCCTTCTCTTTCACCTCTATGTTTTTGCCAATGGCATGCTGTACACTTGACGCATTGTCCACCACGGAGGCCAAGGTAGTATTTTGCTCACGATTGCAGGATGACAACGACACGTGACTCGCGAGTGGATCAACACTTGCCGCCGGTACTGGGTTATTTAGGCCCTGCACTGTAACATTCATCTTTTTGTTTTCACTTTCCATGTTGTTTTTTCCCCAGTTTTTTGGTCCGCGGGGTATATAATATTCCCAGGTGGTGGACAATCTGCCCTCCCTCAGCTTGAGTCAAACTTAAACTGGGGGAGGACAGATGGTCCATTACCACCCCCTATCCGCGCTCGGTAGGAAACATGGGAAAACTCCCCCGAGCGTTTGACTTAAGAACAGAAAATTTTAAGAAAATGGCCAAAGACTCTTAAGTAAATAAATTATTAAAACTCTTTTAACTTTGATTTACTGTCAACAGGACATTAAGGTTATATTAAGGTTATACATATGTATTAGGTTATATAAATCAAAGTCTTAGCTTTCGAGGCATATTACATTCTTTGCAAAACAAAATTTTTTCTAAATATTATTTTTATGCGAAGTTTTCTTAAAGGCTGTCCCAGTGTGGCATGCATCACTAATAAATGTATCAACATTTATTTAAAGTACTGACCAAATTAAGAAAAATATGGGGCAAATGGCCTCCGAGTATTCTCGCTAATTCGTATTCTATTCATAAAACCTAACCTACATACATATATTTTAATGCTATAACATGTTCCTATTGCCAATGAAGAGGGAGCCACTTTAGTAGCAACCAAAACTTATAGTTTGGCTCACACTTGACTTTTAATAAAACAATATTTCAAATTGTACTTGTTTTAATCTTATTTAAAAAGTTTTATTATTTAACTGTAACAAACAGATTTCAGCACACGTTAAAAGGTTCCTGAAATAAATATTTTTAGTTCTAAACAATTATAAAATAAAGAGATAAACAACAAAATTTATATTTTTTTAATTGCTTTTTTATTTAACAAAACTTAAATTTTTAACATCACATTAGGCAAATTGATTTCCATCAATTTAATGATAGTAGCTGTAGTCGAAGTGGCCGTAGTTTTTGTATTTCTGTTCAAAGTACTTGTCGAAAGTTTCCTTGTGGTAGATCTTGACATCCTTGAAGTACATGTTGGGTACGAAGAATTCGTATTCATCGATTTCACGATCGAAGGGATAGCCGAAAGGCATCTCATCGATGTAACGGACACCAGAGCCGATACCACAAGAGTAGGAGTAGTCGAAGGTAGAGAATTGTTCGTAGGAGGCAGTGTAGGGAGTGACATAGAAGAAGAATTGCATGGGCATACCCTTGACCCAACCATGGGGCAAGACCAAACGGTCGGGGAAACCACAGTGAGGTTCACTGATGTCCAAGGGGAAGTCGTATTTGCCTTCGAAGGCAAGCATGACGTATTTGTATAATTCAGTGTAGGAAGTGCGGTCTTCAGTGGTCCAGTAGAAGTCCTTGGAGTAGCGCTTGAATTCATTAACACCAGACTTAAGAGTGTAGACAAAGCTGTCGAGTTCCATGAAGTTTTCACGGTTTTCAGTCAAGGAGATAACACGGCCGAATTCGTCGTATTTGGGACCCAAGAAGGTGCGGATAACAACCTTTTGTTCCTTGTCGGATTCAATAATGAAATCAAAGTCGAAGGGCTTGTGGTTAAGGCGCATTTGACGGGCCAACAAAGTCTTATCCCAAACAAATTGACCATCAACGAAAGTCATCTTATCGTTCAACAAGTTGGTGACATCAAAGTCAACCAAATCGAAGAAGGTAACCAATTCACTGACCTTAACGTCCTTGATGGTAACACCAGGGAACAACAACTCTTCGTGAGTGTAGGGTTTGACATAGTAGAAGAATTGGAAGTAGACGGAAGCAATCTTCTTGTAGAACATGTAGAACATAGGATCACGCATCATGGTTTCGTAGTTCAAGAAGATGTGGGGGAAGACTTCCAAATCGTGAGTGTTGACATCACCGAAGTACATATGGGCGAACATGTACCAGTATTTGAAGAAGTATTTGTCGAAAGTGTCAACATTGCCTTGCATAATGCTGCCAATGTATTCAATGGATTCAGGTTTGCGCAAGTCAATGGTCTTGCCTTCGTAAGTGACATAGACACCCTTGGTGATGATTTCATCCAAACGTTTGAAGAAGTCCATAACCTTGTAGTAGTAGTCGTATTTGCCGTAGCTTTCAACTTCGTAGTAGTTCTTGCGGTAAGAGTAACCAACACCATTGTAGTAAACCAATTGAGGGTTGTAACCGTATTCGATGGTGTTGAAGTAGGAGAATTCGGGAATTTCACCAAAGCCTTGAGACAAACGTTCCATGTAGTAACGAGACAAAATTTGGCGGACATTGTATAACCAGTATTCACCACGACGATCCTTGTTCAAACCATAGGTCTTGCCATCCAAGAAGAAAGCGTAGTCCATGTTGAGATAGTACCAGTAGGCGTTGAAGCCAACATCTTCAGTGAAGTAAGACAAAGCAGATTCCTCGTTGAAGAATTCAATGTCACGGGTGTAGTCAACAGGCATGAAGAACATCTTGGTGCCTTCGAAAAGTTCCAAGTATTTGGAGTCCTTGTTGTATTTGTCCATGTTTTCGCGCAACATGAAACGGTCTTCAGAGTACCAGTGTTCACCCAAACCCATCATCTTGTACCATTGCCACATCTTAAAGTCCTTGGTGTAGTAATAGTAGTAGTGGTTGTCATGGTTCTTGTAGAAGGTAGCGTAATCCTTGTAGAGGATATCCTTGTATTCCTTCTCGTACATGATGTATTTGCTCCAAACTTGGTAATCGAATTTCTCAGCTTCATAAACGAATTTGCTGTTGAAGAAGTATTGAGGGAAGATTTCGTAGATGGAAGGCAAGATCAAGCCATGGAAATCATCACGGTGGATGACAGCCAAAGTCAAAGCATAGACGAACATGCCTTCGTTGCAGTGCATACGAGCCCAGGCAACGTTGCGTTGGAAGACTTCCCAGTTCTTGGCGTAGTAGAAGAATTCAAACAAACCATAAGCTTGCTTAAGGTGGGTCTTTACCAAGGCACCGAAGAATTCACCCTTGGGTAAAAGAGCATCGTGCTTATAGGCTTCGTAAAATTTCTCCATGTACATATCGAAGTGCTGAAATTAAAATTTATAGTTAAAAAATATTTGAAAAATGCTTTTAATGTTCCTGTAACTTACAGAGTATTCAGCTTTGTCAAAAGTGAAAGTCTTGCCCAACTTGATCCATTCCTCGAACATCAAGGGATCCTCAACACGGTAAACAATTTCGAAAAGGAACTTTTGTTTAGCCAAAAAGTCCTTATCGGCGATTTTTACATCCTGCTTAGAGATGGCACTGCCAGCAACTAGGCCAACAATAGCCAATAAAGCGATAGCGATTTTCATTGTTTAGTCCTTCAACAGAGCGCGTAAAATTCAAAACCAAACTGTCCACGGATTAGAGTTTGATGCAACGATCAGTTCCAATACCTAAAGACTGCTGATGATTGCTTAATTTTTGCGCTTTTTATACAAATTATGTAGTTCCGATTTGTTCGGGGAGTGAGCTTATCACTCCAGATGCATGAAATCATCAGGTTTTTTTTTCGTTTTTGTTTTTGCACGTAGCATCTTGCACTTTTTACCTTTGAGACATAAAAGTGATAATAATTTAATTAGTGCATTTTTTAATATGTTTTATTATCAGTGTTCCTAGTTGTTATTATGTTATTTTTATATTTTTAGTTTTGTTTATAATTTAGTGCAATATTATGAGCTTTATGAATTTAAGACGATTTTAGCATCAAATAGATTTCTGGAATCTTTTCAAAGATCTAGAATATTAAAGAAGTGTTTTGAATTGAAAATGGGTAAAACATATTTCGTTCTTTGTGTTCGATTTTGTTTTTTGATCTTACAGCCAGTTGACTAAGGAGAGTCTTCCCGTCAATATCATATAATTTGGCATTATATGCGCCCAATTTTAGTTGTTTTTATTGTGAAAATTTTCCAAATAGATCGTTATGTTGAATGTGGCTCTAACTCGTTATTTGCAAAACAGCCTTAAACCTTATTTAGGTTTTGGTAGCACTGCCGTTAAAAGAATAATATCCGTGATAGTCTTAGAAAACTTTTAAAAAGTTCTGTGGTTTCTTTTCGAAAATTCACTATATTGTATATACTATCAGTTACTTGGGTCTTCTAGGGTTAAAAATACCATAGGACCGTTTGTATTTTGCTAATAATTCGCTAGTTTTAGTTTTACATAAAACTGATTTATTCAAAATTATAATTCGCTAATGAAAATTTCGGTTATATTAAGTCTTCATGTAAATTTGAAAAATAACTAAAGTAATAATAATAAAGTAATAATAATATTTAATATATTTTAAAAAAATATTAGTTTTATTTAACAATAATAATAACATCAATAAGTAATACCTAATGAATGTAGGCGTAATCGAAGTGACTAAACTTTTCATATTTGTAGCAATAATACTCGGGCTCGTAATACTTTTCGAAGGTCTTCGTGTGGTAAATCTTAACATCCTTGAAGTACATGTTGGATACGAAAAATTCGTATTCATCGATTTCACGGTCGAATGAATAACCGAAAGGCATTTCATCAACGTAACGAACGCCAGAGCCAATACCACAAGAGTAAGTGTAGTCGAAGGTAGACAAATGTTCGTAGGAGGCATTGTAAGGAGTGACGTAGAAGAAGAGTTGCATGGGCATACCCTCCACCCAACCGTGGGGTAAGATCAAACGATCGGGAAAACCACAGTGGGGTTCGCTGATGTCCAAGGGGAAGTTGTATTTGCCTTCGAAAGCAAGCATGACATATTTGTACAATTCAGTGTAGGAAGTGCGGTCTTCCACGGTCCAGTAGAAGTCCTCGGAGAGACGTTTGAATTCGTTGATACCAGATTTGAGAGTGTAGATGAAGCTGTCGAGTTCCATGAAGTTTTCACGGTTTTTCGTCAAGGAAATAACACGGCCGAATTCGTCGTATTTGGGGCCTAAAAAGGTGCGGATAACAACCTTTTGTTCCTTATAGGATTCAATAACGAAATCAAAGTCGAAGGGTTTGTGGTTAAGACGCATTTGACGGGCCAACAATGTTTTGTCCCAAACGAATTGACCATCAATGAAATTCATCTTGTCGTTCAACAAGTTGGTGACATCAAAGTCGACCAAATCGAAGAAGGTAACCAATTTACTGACCTTAACGTCCTTAATGGTAACACCAGGGAACAACAATTCTTCGTGAGTGTAGGGTTTGACATAGTAGAAGAATTGGAAGTAGACGGAAGCAATCTTCTTGTAGAACATGTAGAACATTGGATCACGCATCATGGTTTCGTAGTTCAAGAAGATGTGAGGGAAGACTTCGAAATCGTTAGTGTTCACATCACCGAAATACATATGGGAAAACATGTACCAGTATTTGAAGAAGAATTCGTCAAAAGCATCAACGTTACCCTGCATAATGCTGCCAATGTATTCAATGGATTCGGGTTTGCGCAAGTCAATGGTCTTGCCTTCGTAGGTGACATAGACACCCTTGGTGATGATTTCATCCAAACGGTTAAAGAAGTCCATAACCTTGTAGTAGTAGTCGAATTTGCCGTAGCTTTCAACTTCGAAGTAGTTCTTGCGGTAAGAGTAACCAACACCATTGTAGTAAACCAATTGAGGGTTGTAACCGTATTCGATGGTGTTGAAGTAGGAGAATTCGGGAATTTCGCCAAAACCGTGAGACAAACGTTCCATGTAGTAACGAGACAAAATTTGGCGGACAATGTACAACCAGTATTCACCACGACGATCCTTGTTCAAGCCATAGGTCCTGCCATCTAAGAAGAAAGCGTAGTCCATGTTAAGGTAGTACCAGTAGGCGTTGAAACCAACATCTTCGGTGAAGTAAGACAAAGCAGATTCCTGGTTGAAGAATTCAATGTCACGGGTGTAATCGACAGGCATGAAGAACATCTTGGTACCTTCGAAGATTTCCAGGTATTTAGGGTTCTTGTACTTATCCATATTACCTAGCAATATGATGTGTTCTTCAGGGTACCACTGCTCGTCCAAACCCATCATCTTCCACCATTGCCACGTCTGCCAGTCCTTGGTGTAGAAATAGTAGTAATGGCTGTCAAATTTCATGCTATCCTTGTAGAGGATATCCTTGTATTCCTTCTCGTACATGATGTATTTGCTCCAAACATCGTAATCGAATTTCTCAGCTTCATAAACGAATTTGCTGTTGAAGAAGTTTTGAGGGAAGATTTCGTAGATGGAAGGCAAGATCAAGCCATGGAAATCATCACGGTGGATGACGGCCAAAGTCAAAGCATAGACGAACATGCCTTCGTTGCAATGCATACGAGCCCAGGCAACGTTGCGTTGGAAGACTTCCCAGTTCTTGGCATAGTAGAAGAATTCAAACAAACCATAAGCCTGTTTAAAGTGGGTCTTTACCAGGGCCCCGAAGAATTCACCCTTGGGTAAAAGAGCATCATGCTTGTAGGCTGCATATAATTTCTCCATGTACATATCGAAGTGCTGTAATTCAACTTCATAATTAAAAAAAATGCTTTGTATGAAGTTAAGATTATCCTTGTAACTTACAGTGTAGTCAGCCTTGTCAAGGGCGAAAGTCTTGCCCAACTTGATCCATTCCTCGAACATCAAGGGATCCTCAACGCGGTAAACAATTTCGAAAAGGAACTTTTGTTTAGCCAAAAAGTCCTTGTCGGCGATTTTGACTTCATGCTTAGAGATGCTGCTTCTAGCAACCAAGCTAACAATGGCCAATAAAACAATGGCGATTTTCATTGTTTTGTCCTTCAGTAGAACTGGAAAATATTGCGAAATTTATATTAGAGTTTGATGCAACGATCAGTTCCAATACCTGAAGACTACTGATGTTTTAGAAATATGCTAGGTTTTATATACAAATTGATTTGGTGGTTGGTTTACTGGATTAATCGTTTTGATAAGAGATTTCTGGTGATTTGAGTTTGATAATTTGTTGACATGTTTTTAGCTAAGCCTGCAATGGAGTTATAACAAATGTTTCCTAAGATTATCTTGGATTTATGATTTACATATATTGGAGTTTTCGAAATAATTTCCTAATAAGTACTTCACCTATTAGGTGAATATATAATTGCTGCTATGGAATCCTAATAAAACAATTTGAATATACGGTAAAAACAACAATAGTCATTATGTGTAAAATATTTGGTTAGCTAACAATTTGGAAAGTTTTCTGAAGTGTCAAGTTTATTGAAATAACCTGTATTCTGCTGATTTATATACATACCCCAAGCTTTTGCCACAAAAAATTGTGATTGAAACTGGATATCTTAGATTAAAGTCCATCAAATTATTTATACTTACACATACACCTCATTTAATACACCTAACAGTGGCAAAGAAAGTGTTTCAGAGTTTTACTGTCCTCTCCACTTGCTCTACATTTGTTTGAATCCGCACGTCCAATTTTGTATAGATGTGCTCGTAATCCTGTGTGTCCACTCAGAATACGTACCATCATACCAACCTCAGACTTGCTCGTTTTGAGTAGATTTCTCGTCTCTCATCAGGGTCACAACATAGGTTCTTTGAATTAGGAATGGGTTCTATTTTCTCTTTCACCGAAAAATTATGACAGAGTTAATCGTTTCTTAGAACACATCAGTTTTGACGAAATTTTGAATGTTAAATTAATTAAAAACTATTCAAAGAAACAAATACAAACTAAATGGTTTTTAAATCATTTATTATTTTTTTTTTTTTTTACAAAACTTATTTTTTAGTATTTTTATACATAATCATAACCAGATTCACAATATTTTAACAATATTTTTAATGATAGTAGCTGTAGTCAAAGTGGCCGAAGTTTTCGTATTTCTTGCCATAATACTTTTCAAAAGTGTCTTTGTGGTAGATCTTGACATCCTTGAAGTACATGTTGGGTACGAAGAATTCGTATTCATCGATTTCACGATCGAAGGGATAGCCGAAAGGCATTTCATCAACATAACGAACACCAGAGCCAATACCACAAGAGTAGGTGTAGTCGAAGGTAGACAAGTGTTCGTGGGAGGCGGTGTAAGGAGTGACGTAGAAGAATAATTGCATGGGCATACCCTTGGCCCAACCACGGGGCAAGATCAAACGGTCAGGGAAACCACAGTGAGGTTCACTGATGTCCAATGGGAAGTCGTATTTGCCTTCAATAGCAAGCATGACATATTTGTACAATTCAGTGTAGGAAGTACGGTCTTCGGTGGTCCAGTAGAAGTCCTTGGAGAGGCGTTTGAATTCATTGACACCAGAGTTAAGAGTGTAGATGAAGGAATCAATTTCCATGAAGTTTTCACGGTTTTCAGTCAAGGAGATGACACGGCCGAATTCGTCATATTTGGGACCCAAGAAAGTACGGATGATAACCTTGTGAGATTTGTCGGATTCAATGGTGAAATCGAATTCGAAAGGTTTGTGGTTGAGACGCATTTGACGAGCCAACAAGGTCTTGTCCCAAACGAATTTGCCATCAACGAAAGTCATCTCGTCGTTCAACAAGTTGGTAACATCGAAGTCAACCAAATCGAAGAAGGTAACCAATTCACTGACCTTAACGTCCTTGATGGTGACACCAGGGAACAACAACTCTTCGTGAGTGTAGGGTTTGACATAGTAGAAGAATTGGTAGTAGACAGAAGCGATCTTCTTGTAGAACATGTAGAACAAAGGATCACGCATCATGGTTTCGAAGTTCAAGAAAGTGTGAGGGAAGACTTCCATATCATGGTGGTCAACATCACCGAAGTACATATGGGCGAACATGTACCAGTACTTGAAGAAGTATTTATCGAAGGTATCAACATTGCCTTGCATGATGCTGCCAATGAATTCAATGGATTCTGGTTTGCGTAAATCAATGGTCTTGCCTTCGTAAGTAACATAAACACCCTTGGTGATGATTTCATCCAAACGGTTGAAGAAGTCCATAACCTTGTAGTAGTAGTCGAATTTACCGTAGCTTTCAACTTCGTAGTAGTTCTTGCGGTAAGAGTAACCAACACCATTGTAGTAAATCAATTGAGGGTTGTAACCATATTCGATGGTGTCAATGAAGGAGAATTCGGGAATTTCACCAAAGCCGTGAGACAAACGTTCCATGTAGTAACGAGACAAAATTTGACGGACATTGTACAACCAGTATTCACCACGACGATCCTTGTTCAAACCGAAAGTCTTGCCATCCAAGAAGAAAGCGTAATCCATGTTGAGGTAGTACCAGTAGGCGTTGAAACCAACATCTTCGGTGAAGTAAGACAAAGCGGATTCCTTGTTAAAGAATTCAATGTCACGAGTGTAATCAACAGGCATGAAGAACATCTTGGTGCCTTCGAAGATTTCCAAGTATTTGGAGTCCTTGTTGTATTTATCCATGTTTTCGCGCAACATGAAACGGTCTTCAGAGTACCAGTGTTCACCCAAACCCATCATCTTGTACCATTGCCACATCTTAAAGTCCTTGGTGTAGTAATAGTAGTAGTGGTTGTCATGGTTCTTGTAGAAGGTAGCATAGTCCTTGTAGAGGATATCCTTGTATTCCTTTTCGTACATGATGTATTTGCTCCAGACATCATAATCGAATTTCTCAGCTTCATAAACAAATTTGCTGTTGAAGAAGTATTGAGGGAAGATTTCATAGATGGAAGGCAAGATCAATCCTTGGAAATCATCACGGTGGATGACGGCCAAAGTCAAAGCATAGACGAACATGCCTTCGTTGCAGTGCATACGAGCCCAGGCAACATTGCGTTGGAAGACTTCCCAGTTCTTGGCGTAGTAAAAGAATTCAAACAAACCATAAGCTTGTTTAAGGTGGGTTTCTACCAAAGCACCGAAGAATTCACCCTTAGGTAAGAGAGCATCGTGTTTGTAGGCTTCGTAGAATTTCTCCATGTACATATCGTAGTGCTGTAATTAAATTGAGATAGTCCACAGTAAGATCCTTTGGAATTAATTTAGCTTTTATGGTTAACTTACAGTATAATCAGCCTTGTCAAAAGTGGTGCATGTTTTGGCCAATTTGATCCATTCCTCGAACATCAAGGGATCCTCAACACGGTAAACAATTTCGAAAAGGAACTTTTGTTTAGCCAAAAAGTCCTTATCGGCGATTTTTACATCGTGCTTAGAGATGCTGCTGGCAGCAACTAAGCCAACTATGGCTAATAAAACAATGGCGATTTTCATTGTTTAGTCCTTCCTTAGAGTTTGATGCAACGATCAGTTCCAATAGCAAAAGACTGCTGATATTTTGGAAATTTGCTAGGGTTTTTATACAATTTTTAAGAATGATTTTTCATATGTATGTATAATTTTATCAGCCGTCATGTGCAGCCAGGTGATAGTTTTTTGTTGATAAGTCCATTTATTACCTATTCTGATTAGAATTTATAACACCTTATTGGTATAAAGATTTCGATTTGATTTGGTCTTTATAATTATGGGGTTTTTAAGGTTGTTTTTAATATTTCTTTTGATAAGACTTGATAATGTATTTTATTTTGCATAAACTTCTTCTGTAGATGCGAATGCATGCGAATTTTTGTTAATTCATATGCAATTTTGGGTTCACATATATATAAAGGTGATGATCCCCAGATTGTGTTTATTGCTAATAAATTTTTAATGTTTTTTTTTAACACCTGTTCTTTCGTTTCTAAGCTACAAATTTGCCAAACATTTATTTTTTAAGTAATTTTTTCGGCATTGTGCATATTCTCTTAAAGAAGTATATCGGATTAGATATTTATCTTGTTGGGCATATTTTCTTTAAGAATAAATTCTTGCTTGTAATTAATCCTACAGAATTCAGAATAACAACTTAATCATCCATATTGACATCTTATATTATCACTTTAAGCTTCGCATCGCCTACAGCACTCGCTCTAACATCAGCCTTATTTGTTCATTCCTATAATGATTGAATTCATTAATATAATGTAAACCCAAAGATTGTAGCTTTTGAGCAATTTTTAGATGGAAACAGAAGTAAGTGTTAATGTACTTATTTTAAATACATAGGTTTCATTATTTCAAAACACTGTATATGTCACCATGAAACATATTCTTTTTATTTATAGATCATATATTTGTGGTTTTTAGAGAATATCCGGCAATATTGCCTATAGATCTTCTAGAATTACATTATATTCATATGTAGATTTGGGTGTCTCCATTTGTAAGAAGAAAAAATAACTTACTAACTTGTCCCAGAATAGATGTTGATGTCAAGAAGTAGATAGAAATTATATCTTAGAATGACCTAGATTTTTATTTGCGGCGAGAACAGCAACAATGTCCACTTTGAGGCCAACCCAAGGCAGATTATACAGTTTTAATATATTTTACTTAAACCGTAGTTCTCAAAGGGCTTTTTCAATAACATTTTGATATTTTTGCTGTTTGCTATAGCAAATAACCAATATTGCTTGTTCCAATCTCTTGCTCGAACCTCATAGGTTTACTTGCTCAAAGTTAGCTTATTAACTGCACAGGCCAACGAAATGAAGGTTTGTAAAATCTTTTAATACAAGCTTTTCTGAAGTGCTGAATCCGAATCAGATATGGGTTTTTTTTATCACCCACAATTTTCTCAGAATATATTATTTGTTCATATATAACGGACATTTTATATAATTATGAAAATATATTTACGTTTTAGGGTTAATTTACATGTTTTTGATATCATCATAAATACGAGTCTTCATTATATATTTTTCTTAAGATTCATTTAAATCGGTTGAAAACAAAATAATAATTCACTATGGTTTCAGGAACATTTTCTAATATTGCAAAGCTTTAGTTTGACCTCTTCAGTTTGTGGGTTAAAATTATTCGATTTTACTTAAACTTCAGATATGCATATCTTATTATATGGAATTTTATATTCTGAAAGGGTTTTGTATAAAATGCATATTAGTAAGGAATTAAGGATGATTTTCAAAAATATTTTCAATCAAATTTCATTCTCCAAAATCTCCAAAAATCAAATCGCCGGTACCGCTAATGTCGACCTAATTTCTTTACTATTTTATACCCTTCTTTATTGTGCATAAGTCGCATGGAAATTTCCTAAAAAGTTTATAATTTGTTTAACAAAATTGTAATAAAAGTTTGAAACCGCAGTCTGTAGGGTTTCCCATTTATTATTATACCCCAAATACGGTTTACGCTATCTAATGAAGATGGTTAGGTTAGGTAGATAGGAGGATGTATACTACATCAAATCCGAAGAAATACACCTAGGCCACTATCGGGCCTGTTGTGCGCTCCAATTCATAAAAAAAAAAATGTTCACTGAATGTATTATTTTTCCATGTTCAGAAACTCAGTTTCCTGGACGTAATTCCTAAAAATCTTCCAATCAGTGTTGGTTAAGAATGTTATTTCCGGAATAACATCACTTCCAAGATACTAGGATCTAACTTCGACGAATGCCTAATAGAGGCAAGGAAAGTGCTCCAGAGTTTCACTATCCTCTCCACATGCTCTACATTCGTCTGAATTCGCACGTCCACTCAGAATACGTACCATCATACTAACCTCAGACTTTCTCATTTTGAGGAGATTTTCCGTCTTGCTCTCATCAGGGTCACCCCATAGATCTTTGTGGTTCTACCCACCGTTGATCTAATCTAATGAAGATAAAAACTCAAGTTTGTTTAATAAGGTCAATATACGCAGCTTCTACAAAATGAAAGAATTGAGTATTTGGGACACAACTATACAGGCAGGAAGAATAAAAGATAAAAATGTTGAAAATTGTTAACTAATATGACTTTTTGATTTCTATAATCAAAATCAGCATTCTAAATAACACTAGTTCGTTGGCCTGTGTTAGTAAATTTTCTGGTGCCTTGGTAATGCTGAACCATTTGCAAATAACATGGTAAATATAATCAGAATTCGTTTTAAATTTCAAAATGCAATATCTTAAAATTTTGACCTGATACCTTATATGATCCTCATCAGAAAATCTATTTAATCTTCATACTTGATTCAGAAAGATTTGATTTTAATTCCAAAATGTACTTAGAGAAAAAATTTATAAAAATGTTTAAACTTTTTATATAAAAAACTATCTTAATATGCACAACCAATAAAATCAACTCATATTATATTTTTAATTAATTAATTTATTTTTATTAATCAATATTTATGCCGTTTTTTTTTCTTATTCACAATAATTCGCTAAATATTACTATACATTCAACATAAGTTTACCAATACATTTAATGATAGTAGTTGTAGTCGAAGTGGCCGAAGTTTTCGTATTTCTTGCCATAATACTTTTCAAAAGTGTCCTTGTGGTAGATCTTGACATCCTTGAAGTACATGTTGGGTACGAAGAATTCGTATTCATCGATTTCACGATCGAAGGGATAGCCGAAAGGCATTTCATCGACATAACGAACACCAGAGCCAATACCGCATGAGTAGGAGTAGTCGTAGGTGGAGTAGGGTTCGTATTCGGCGGTGAAGGGAGTGACATAGAAGAAGAATTGCATGGGCATACCCTTGTACCAACCTCGGGGCAAGACCAAACGATCGGGGAAACCACAATGAGGTTCGCTGATGTCCAAGGGGAATTCGTATTTGCCTTCGAAAGCAAGCATGACGTATTTGTACAATTCAGTGTAAGTGGTGCGGTCTTCGGTGGTCCAGTAGAAGTCCTTGGAGTGGCGTTTGAATTCATTAACACCAGAGGTGAGAGTGTAAACAAAGCTGTCGAGTTCCATGAAGTTTTCACGATTTTCAGTCAAAGAGATAGCACGACCGAATTCGTCGTATTTAGGAGCCAAGTAGGTGCGGATAACAACCTTTTGGGGCTTGTCAGATTCAATGACGAACTCAAAGTCGAAGGGTTTGTGGTTGAGGCGCATTTGACGAGCCAACAAGGTCTTGTCCCAAACGAATTTACCATCAACGAAAGTCATCTCGTCGTTCAACAAGTTGGTGACATCAAAGTCGACCAAATCGAAGAAGGTAACCAATTCACTGACCTTAACGTCCTTGATGGTGACACCAGGGAACAACAATTCTTCGTGAGTGTAGGGTTTGACATAGTAGAAGAATTGGTAGTAGACGGAAGCGATCTTCTTGTAGAACATGTAGAACATAGGATCACGCATCATGGTTTCGTAGTTCAAGAAAACGTGGGGGTAAACTTCGAAATCGTGGGTGTTGACATCACCGAAGTACATATGGGCGAACATGTACCAGAATTTGAAGAAGTATTTGTCGAAAGTATCAACATTGCCTTGCATGATGCTGCCAATGTATTCAATGGACTCAGGTTGGCGCAAGTCAATGGTCTTGCCTTCGTAAGTAACATAGACACCCTTGGTGATGATTTCATCCAAACGGTTGAAGAAGTCCATAACCTTGTAGTAGTAGTCGAATTTACCGTAGCTTTCAACTTCGTAGTAGTTCTTGCGGTAAGAGTAACCAACACCATTGTAGTAAATCAATTGAGGGTTGTAACCGTATTCGATGGTGTTGAAGTAGGAGAATTCGGGAATTTCACCAAAACCGTGAGACAAACGTTCCATGTAGTAACGAGACAAGATTTGGCGAACATTGTACAACCAGTATTCACCACGACGATCCTTGTTCAAACCGTAAGTCTTGCCATCCAAGAAGAAAGCGTAATCCATGTTGAGGTAATACCAGTAGGCGTTGAAACCAACATCTTCAGTGAAGTAAGACAAAGCTGATTCCTTGTTGAAGAATTCAATGTCACGGGTGTAGTCAACGGGCATGAAGAACATCTTGGTGCCTTCAAAGATTTCCAAGTATTTGGAGTCCTTGTTGTATTGGTCCATGTTTTCGCGCAACATGAAACGATCTTCAGAGTACCAGTGTTCGCCCAAACCCATCATCTTCCACCATTGCCACATCTTCCAGTCCTTGGTGAAGTAGTAGTAGTGGTGGCTGTCGAAGTTCTTGTAGAAGGTGGAGTAGTCCTTGTAGAGAATATCCTTGTATTCCTTTTCGTACATGATGTATTTGCTCCAGACATCGTAATCGAATTTCTCAGCTTCATAAACGAATTTGCTGTTGAAGAAGTATTGAGGGAAGATTTCATAGATGGAAGGCAAGATCAAGCCATGGAAATCATCACGGTGGATGACGGCCAAAGTCAAAGCATAGACGAACATGCCTTCGTTGCAGTGCATACGAGCCCAGGCAACGTTACGTTGGAAGACTTCCCAGTTCTTGGCATAGTAGAAGAATTCGAACAAACCATAGGCTTGCTTAAGTTGGGTGTTAACCAAAGCACCGAAGAATTCACCTTTGGGTAAGAGAGCATCGTGCTTGTAGGCTTCGTAGAATTTCTCCATGTACATGTCAAAGTGCTGGAATTTAAAAGGAAACATTGGCTATAAACTTAAATATTTACAAGTTTCTTAGTGACTTACAGTGTAGTCAGCCTTGTCAAAAGTGGTGCATGTTTTGGCCAATTTAATCCATTCCTCGAACATCAAGGGATCCTCAACACGGTAAACAATTTCGAAAAGGAACTTTTGCTTAGCCAAAAAGTCCTTATCGGCAATTTTTACCTTCTTATCGGCAATGCTGGCACTAGCCACCAAGCCAACAATGGCTAATAAAACAATGGCGATTTTCATTGCTTTGTCCTTCAATAGAGCGCGTAGTGTTCGAAACAAACCTGTCCACGGATTAGAGTATGATGCGACGATCAATTCCAATACCTAAAGACTGATGAAGTTTGCAATATTCTGTGGGGTTTTTATACAAATTGATGTGTTTGTTTTTAAAAATCAATTTTTTTATTTGTCTTATCAGTTAAAATGTTTGTTATGATTTTTTTTTTTTCAATATTTATGTTGCACCTGTTTACTGATAAGAACGCATTAGTTTTGCATGAATCTTATGGTGTTTCTTATTTAATAGAAAGTTTGTTTGGGTGCTTCAGACTCGCAAATTTTAAACTGGTCACAGGTTATCACTGTTTGTATGTTAGTTTTGTATTATTCCATACATATGTGATTAGAGGCTTGTCGACAGAGGGTCTAGTGATATTTTTGAAATTGTTTTTATGAAAATAAAGATTTGTTGGTGGATTATGTTTAGTTATTGGGAATGTTGTGGTCTGGAAAGTTCACATTGATTAAGTGAAAAATGTGAGAAAAATAATATTTTCACCTGTTTTGCATTGGATTCATAATATTAATTGGCCGATAAAATATAATATGGGATAATCTGGAATTGGAAAAGACTACGAAATGTATTTTTAATTCATTCTAAACGATTTAATGATATTAAGGATATCCGGTTCGTGAGTGGTAGATGCCTATATTCGAGAAGTTCCAAGTATTTGGAGTCCTTTTGGTATTCTTCAAACATTTCGAGCAACATGAAGTGTTCATCAGAGTACCAGTGCTCACCTAAACGCATCATTTTCCACCATTGCCACACCTTCCAGTCCTTGATAAGTTAATAGTATTGGTTACAGTGATCTTGCGTTTACCGTTTGCTGTTGATTAAGTATTCAGGGAAGATGAAGCCATGGAAATCATCACCTAATTAGTTAATTTGGAAGAAGGATGAATGTACGATGCTATCTGATAGACCTGGTGGGAATAGAACCCGTGACTGCAGTACTGACTGACTAGTACACCATTAACTAACCTAAGGAGGCATCCGGACTTCATAATACGAGCTATTGTAATAGACCTATAACACCCAATCCCAATTTTAATATCATACAATTGGATACTCCCCCGAGGCATGTCAGGAAGGATCTTCGTATATACGAGGAAAACATATGCAGATATGTGCAGGATCCACTGGATCAGTCCTCGTATTCGGCAGCTTTGAACGACATTCATAGAGACGCCATAAATTCCGCGGTCGCAGGATACCGCATGAATGTCGTACTTGGAGGTCGCCCACCGCCCATAGCAGACACGGAAGAAAACCTGCCGCGGAAAACAAGAGTAGTTGTGGCACAACTAAAATCAGGATGGAGCAACAGGCTCAATGCCTACTGGTCACGTATAGACCGTGCCGTCCCCAACGAATGTCCTGCATGTGGTCAGGGTCCTCGTGACACCCACCACATATTCAACTGCTCAGCCAACCCTTCACTCTGTCCAATGGATTTATGGACGCATCCAGTTGAAGTAGCCCAATTTTTAGGCCTGGACATTGATGTAGAACCACCTAACTAGATTATTGTATAGTTTTAGCTGTTACAACAACAACAACCTATAACACCAAGTATTTAATAGATGTTTATCGTGAGAGAATACTCTTAATTTCGATACATAAAACTAAAATCAAATAAAAAATTAAAACAAGAGAGAATTTCGTAAATTTTTGGATATAATATTTATTAACTTAAGAAGTAATTACAATAAATTAATATATATTCATAATATTTTTCCTTAACTAATAACTAATGGAAGTATTCATGATCAAAATGGCCGAAATTTTCATATCTATGTTCGAAATATTTTTCAAATATCTCTTTATGATAGATCTTAACATCCTTGAAGTACATATTGGGAACAAAGAATTCGTATTCATCGATTTCACGATCGAAGGGATAGCCAAAGGGCCTCTCATCGATGTGACGAACACCAGAGCCAATACCGCAAGAGTAAGTGTAGTCGTAAGTGGAATAGGGTTCATAGTCAGCGGTGAAAGGTGAAATGTAGAAAAAGAGTTGCATAGGCATACCCTTGTACCAACCACGTGGCAGGATCAAGCGATCAGGAAAACCACAGTGTGGTTCGCTAATGTATAAGGGGAATTGGTATTTATCATCAAGTGCAAGCATTACATATTTATACATTTCGGTGTAGGTGGTGCGATCTTCAATAGTCCAGTAGCATTCTCTAGACATGCGCATTATTTTATTAATACCCGACTTAAGGGTATATATGAAGCTATCAATTTCCATGACATTTTCACGGTTTTCTGCCAATGTTATAACACGACCAAATTCATCATATTTGGGAGCCAAATAGGAACGGATAACAACTTTTTGTTCCTTGTCGGATTCAACGGTAAATTCAAAGTCGAAAGGCTTGTGGTTGAGGCGCATTTGACGAGCCAACAAAGTCTTATCCCAAACAAATTTTCCATCAACGAAAGTGATTTCATCATTCAGCAAATTTGTAACATCAAAGTCCACCAAATCAAAGTAGGTAACCAATTCACTGACTTTAACGTCCTTGATGGTGACGCCAGGGAACAACAATTCTTCGTGAGTGTAGGGTTTGACATAGTAGAAGAATTGGTAGTAGACGGAAGCGATCTTCTTGTAGAACATGTAGAACAGAGGATCACGCATCACGGTTTCGTAGTTCAAGAAAACGTGGGGTAAGACTTCGAAATCCTTAGTGTTCACATCACCGAAATACATATGGGCAAACATGTACCAGTATTTGAAGAAGTATTCGTCAAAAGCATCAACGTTACCCTGCATAATGCTGCCAATATATTCAATGGATTCGGGTTTGCGCAAATCGATGGTCTTGCCTTCGTAGGTGACATATACGCCCTTGGTGATGATTTCATCCAAACGGTTGAAAAAGTCCATAACCTTGTAGTAGTAGTCGAATTTTCCGTAGCTTTCAACTTCGTAGTAGTTCTTGCGGTAAGAGTAACCAACACCATTGTGGTAAACCAGTTGAGGTTTGTAACCGTACTCGATGATGTTGAAGTAGGAAAATTCGGGAATTTCACCAAAACCGTGAGACAAACGTTCCATGTAGTAACGAGACAAAATTTGACGAACATTGTATAACCAGTATTCACCTCGACGATCCTTGTTCAAACCGTATGTTTTGCCATCTAAGAAGAAAGCGTAGTCCATGTTAAGGTAGTACCAATAAGCGTTCAAACCAACATCTTCGGTAAAGTAAGACAAAGCTGATTCTTTGTTAAAAAATTCAATATCACGAGTATAATCAACCGGCATGAAGAATATGTTGGTACTTTTGCAAATTTCTAAGAATTTTGGATCCCTATAGTATTCACTAATATTTTCGCGCAACATAAAGTGGTCCTCAGAGTACCAGTGTTCGCCCAAACCCATCATTTTCCACCACTGCCACATCTTCCAGTTCTTTGTGAGGAAATAGTATTGGTTGTCATGATTAGCGTATTCCTTATAGAGAATATCCTTGTATTCCTTTTCATACATGATATATTTACTCCAGACTTGGTAGTCGAATTTTTCAGCTGCGTAAATAAATTTGTTGTTGAAGAAATATTGTGGAAAAATTTCATGTATTGATGGCAAAATCAAGCCCTGAAAATCGTTACGGTGAATAACGGCTAAAGTTAAAGCATAGATAAACATGCCCTCGTTGCAGTGCATGCGAGCCCAGGCAACGTTGCTCTGGAAAACTTCCCAGTTTTTGGCGTAGTAGAAGAATTCAAACAAACCATAAGCTTGCTTAAGGTGGGTCTTTACCAGGGCACCAAAGAATTCCCCTTTGGGTAAGAGGGCATTATATTTGTACGCTTCATAGAATTTCTCCATATAAACGCCATAGTGCTGAAATTTAGATTTAGTTAGAAAATGTTTTTTCAAGATTTATTAAAACTTACAGTGTAGCCAGATTTGTCGAAAACGAAAGACTTTCCCATCTTTATCCATTCCTCAAACATTAAGGGATCTTCAATACGATAAACTATTTCAAAAAGGAACTTTTGTTTAGCCAAGAACTCCTTATCAGCAATTCGGAACTTCTTGTCGACCACGCTAGAACAGGTCACCAAGCCAACAATGGCCAATAAAACAATAAAAATTTTCATTATTTTGTTTTTCAATATTAAACTAGAAATGCCGCAGCGAGGTCCAAAGCCTAACGACTGCTGTTTATTGAAAAATTCTTTGTGGTTTTATACATTTTACTTTATTCGTTTTCAGAATAAGTTTATCAGTGGAGTATTTGTTCTGTATATATTTTAGAAATCATTGCACCTGTTTACCACTTGAAAACCATCAATGATGATGTTATGTGTAATGTCTGAACATAAAATTGATACAGTTTAAAGGTTATCAGATTTGCCGAAGTTCTCAAAATTATTAGAATTCTTGGCAAATGAGAATGCAAGGAATCGTAACTTTTTTATTTTTACTTATCGACAACTGCTATTTTAAGAATATACCTTTTTAAGAAAAGGTGCAAAACATTGCAAATAAAATTTTATTAAAACTAATGGTCACATAATCGAGACATATTTTAGGAATTACAATTTATCGGAAAATATGTGTCTTTAATAAGGTGCTTATATACCTTATCAATTATAATACAGTACTATCAAATATCCTTCTATGTCTTATATACTTATCTGAAAATAAAAATTTTAATAAAAAGCAGTAACTTTGATATTGTTAATTATATTATCTTTTTATTTTATTACTTAATTATCACATCTAAATATGGTTCAAAATGGTTTACACTAGAAAACATCTAATGGTAGTATTCATGATCGAAGTGACCGAACTTTTCGTATTTGTGTTCAAAGTACTTGGCGAAGGTGTCCTTGTGGTAGATCTTAACATCCTTGAAGTACATGTTGGGTACGAAGAATTCGTATTCATCGATTTCACGATCGAAGGGATAGCCGAAAGGCATTTCATCGATGTAACGAACACCAGAGCCAATACCACAAGAGTATTTGTAGTCGAAGGTGGAGAATTGTTCGTATTCGGCGGTGAAGGGAGTGACGTAGAAGAAGAATTGCATGGGCATACCCTTGACCCAACCGTGGGGCAAGACCAAACGATCGGGGAAAGCACAATGAGGTTGGCTGATGTCCAAGGGGAATTCGTATTTGCCTTCGAAAGCAAGCATGACGTATTTGTACAATTCAGTGTAGGTGGTACGGTCTTCAGTGGTCCAGTAGAAGTCCTTAGAGTAGCGCTTGAATTCATTGACACCAGATTTAAGAGTGTAGACAAAGCTGTCGAGTTCCATGAAGTTTTCACGGTTTTCAGTCAAGGAGATAACACGGCCGAATTCGTCGTATTTGGGAGCCATGTAGGTACGGATAACAACCTTTTGTTCCTTGTCGGATTCAATGGTGAAGTCAAATTCGAAAGGTTTGTGGTTAAGGCGCATTTGACGAGCCAACAAAGTCTTATCCCAAACGAATTGACCATCAACGAAAGTCATCTTGTCGTTCAACAAGTTGGTGACATCAAAGTCGACCAAATCGAAGAATGTAACCAATTCACTGACCTTAACGTCCTTGATGGTGACACCGGGGAACAACAATTCTTCGTGAGTGTAGGGTTTGACATAGTAGAAGAATTGGTAGTAAACGGAAGCGATCTTCTTGTAGAACATGTAGAACAAAGGATCACGCATCATGGTTTCATAGTTCAAGAAGACATGAGGGTAAACTTCGAAATCGTGGGTGTTGACATCACCGAAGTACATATGGGCGAACATGTACCAGAATTTGAAGAAGTATTTGTCGAAAGTATCAACATTGCCTTGCATGATGCTGCCAATGTATTCAATGGATTCGGGTTTGCGCAAGTCAATGGTCTTGCCTTCGTAAGTGACATAGATACCCTTGGTGATGATTTCATCCAAACGGTTGAAGAAGTCCATAACCTTGTAGTAGTAGTCGAATTTGCCGTAGCTTTCAACTTCGTAGTAGTTCTTGCGGTAAGAGTAACCAACACCATTGTAGTAAACCAATTGAGGGTTGTAACCGTATTCAATGGTGTTGAAGTAGGAGAATTCAGGAATTTCACCAAAACCATGAGACAAACGTTCCATGTAGTAACGAGACAAAATTTGGCGGACATTGTACAACCAGTATTCACCACGACGATCCTTGTTCAAACCGTAGGTCTTGCCATCCAAGAAGAAAGCATAGTCCATGTTAAGGTAGTACCAGTAAGCGTTGAAGCCAACATCTTCAGTAAAGTAGGACAAAGCAGATTCCTTGTTGTAGAATTCAACGTCACGGGTGTAATCAACAGGCATGAAGAACATTTTGGTGCTTTCAAAGATTTCCAAGTATTTAGAGTCCTTGTAGTATTCTTCGAAGTTTTCGCGCAACATGAAATGTTCCTCAGAGTACCAGTGTTCGCCCAAACCCATCATCTTGTACCATTGCCACATCTTGAAGTCCTTGGTGTAGTAATAGTAGTAGTGGTTGTCGTGGTTCTTGTAGAAGGTAGCGTAGTCCTTGTAGAGGATATCCTTGTATTCCTTTTCGTACATGATGTATTTGCTCCAGACATCGTAATCGAATTTCTCAGCTTCGTAAACGAATTTACTGTTGAAGAAGTATTGAGGGAAGATTTCATAGATGGAAGGCAAGATCAAGCCATGGAAATCATCACGGTGGATGACGGCCAAAGTCAAAGCATAGACGAACATGCCTTCGTTGCAGTGCATACGAGCCCAGGCAACGTTGCTTTGGAAGACTTCCCAGTTCTTGGCATAGTAGAAGAATTCGAACAAACCATAAGCTTGCTTAAGGTGGGTGTTAACCAAAGCACCGAAGAATTCACCCTTGGGTAAGAGAGCATCGTGCTTGTAGGCTTCGTAGAATTTCTCCATGTACATGTCAAAGTGCTGTAAATTAGAAGTGAATCTAATTAGTAAGAAATTATTTTCGGGAGTTTGTGATAACTTACAGTGTAGTGAGATTTGTCAAAAGTGAAAGATTTGCCCATCTTGATCCATTCCTCGAACATCAAGGGATCCTCAACACGGTAAACAATTTCGAAAAGGAACTTTTGTTTAGCCAAGAATTCCTTATCGGCAATTTTAACATCGTGCTTAGAGATGCTGCTGGCAGCAACCAAGCCAACAATGGCCAATAAAACAATGGCGATTTTCATTGTTTTGTCCTTCAACAGAGCGCGTAATATTCTAAACCAAACTGTCCACGGATTAGAGTTTGATGCAACGATCAGTTCCAATACCTAAAGACTGCTGATGTTTTGAGAATACTTTGGGGTTTTTATACAAATTGTTTGGCATATAATTAAGAATAATAGCCTTATCAATTGTATGACTGTTTTAATGTTTTATGTTTATGTTGGACCTATTAACCTTGCGGTAAACATAAAAGATGATAAGAACTCGATAGTTTTATAGCAATTTTCTGCTTGTGATTTTTATGGTTTGTTATTGTTGACTGTCTGTTCCGTGATTAATACATACATGCAGATGATTTGCCCCTAAAATTGTGTTTGCTGATTTGTGATTTCTATTGTGAGTATTTTTTGGATCTTTTCTTTAGTCCAAATGTTATCAGAAGTTTTCGTTTGCTATAGTTTAAACTTATTTTGTGTTTTCTTGTTTGTCTGTTTAAATCTTAATTTTTTAGTACAATATTCAACCAGAATTTAGTTAGGTGTGATTCAATATCTGATTCACTTTATATGTTCACTTTTTTTATTGAAAAAAAAAACATGTAATAGAGTATATGTTATCTGTATGTTGGCTAAATTTAACAAATAAGTATTTAGAGACGATTTCCTATTTTAATTTAATATTGAATTTGAACTGGAAAAGCTGATTTTTTCCAAATATTGCGAATTCTGTCCGATTTTCTGAAAGAGGCCTTATGTAAAATAGAAATGAAGATGACAGGTTATATCCATTATAATATCTCCCAATATATTTCGATCTAATTTCGGAGAAAGTCTGACAATAGTAAAAAAGGTGCTCCCGAGTTTCACTGTCCTCTACATGCCAGTAATCCTGTATGTCCACTCATAATACATACCATCATACTAAGCACAGACTTGCTCATTTTGAGGTGGCTTCTCGACGTACTCTCGTTTGGGTCACCCAATTTTTGTGGTTGTACCCAAAATTGGGTGACCTTCTACCTCGGGCTCCCTTTTCTTTAAAGCTATTACATTTCTTTGTCGAATACTCTCGAGTGGTCTAACACCCATATGATGTAAACTTTATCTCTGGGAGAGTATTCGATGAGAGCTTTTTTACAATGCAATATGGTCTTATTTATTCTGATCCAATTTTCGCATTTCGCTATTGCTAGGACTTCTGCCTGGAGGCTAGTCTTGTGATTAAACGAAGGTGTGTTTTCGTTACTGGGTTTTCAATATAGAACCATAGGACCACTTTGTCCCCCAATTTAGTCCCAATACCATGCCTATGTTTCCCTACATAGACCTCAGCACCGATATGCCTTGTTGATCATATCCTCTATGGTGGTGGTGCCTTAATTTTTCGGGTCAAGGATTATACTGGAAGCAGGGTCCAATATACATAGATATTATTTTATTCTTGTGAAATAACAGAATTCTCTTGATTGAGCCCAGGCCGTATTCAGAGTCTCTTCAGTACTTCTGCACAAATAATATTGATCCTTTCTCCTCAGAAGTATTATGACATTTTCTGCATAGCAGACATTGCTCGTTTGGAGTCCTTAGGAGGGTATTAATCGTGTTTGTACGGAAAAAAGCGGACAGAATGCCAACCTGTTTTGTATGGCGAAATATACTTTACCCGATAGTTATATCGTACATCTCGCAGCTTATCTATCTGTTTCTTAGCAAATAATCGATCCAGTTTCGGCGCACCCGGTCAACATAAAATTGGTCTAAGGATTGGATAAATGTATCATTGTGCATGTTACTGAAGTTGCCTTCGAAACGCGAAATTATCTCAATCAAATTATCGGAAGTCAGACGATTATCTTATTTTAGAAAAAAACAATATTTTTTTATTAAATTTTTTTTAGCTGAATGAAAAATTTTTTAAACAAATTGCAACATAACTGAACTTAGCAGAACCAAGTAACAAAACAGATCAAAATTTGTAGAGGAACTCAAGAACACACTAACTCCATAAATTTATACTCTATCATAATTAAGGATATACTTTCCTCCTGCTTGTTACAAATTTCGATCTACTAAAAGTTGCTGAAAATCAAAAATTTTAATAAAAAACAAAAAATTTGATGTAACAACTTTATTTTTTTTTTATTTTATTATTAATGTTAATTATCACATCTTGTATATTTACACATCTATCAATACCCTTTTACATTAGGAAATATCTAATGGTAGTATTCGTGATCGAAATGACCCAACTTTTCGTATTTGTGTTCAAAGTACTTGGCGAAGGTGTCCTTGTGGTAGATCTTAACATCCTTGAAGTACATGTTGGGTACGAAGAATTCGTATTCATCGATTTCACGATCGAAAGGATAGCCGAAAGGCATTTCATCGATGTAACGAACACCAGAGCCAATACCACAAGAGTATTTGTAGTCGAAGGTGGAGAATTGTTCGTATTCGGCGGTGAAGGGAGTGACGTAGAAGAAGAATTGCATGGGCATACCCTTGACCCAACCGTGGGGCAAGATCAAACGATCGGGGAAAGCACAGTGAGGTTCGCTGATGTCCAAGGGGAATTCGTATTTGCCTTCGAAAGCAAGCATGACGTATTTGTACAATTCAGTGTAGGAGGTGCGGTCTTCAGAGGTCCAGTAGAAGTCCTTAGAGTAGCGCTTGAATTCATTGACACCAGATTTAAGAGTGTAAACGAAGCTGTCGAGTTCCATGAAGTTTTCACGGTTTTCAGTCAAGGAGATAACACGGCCGAATTCGTCGTATTTGGGAGCCATGTAGGTGCGGATAACAACCTTTTGTTCCTTGTCAGATTCAATGGTGAAGTCAAATTCGAAAGGTTTGTGGTTAAGGCGCATTTGACGAGCCAACAAAGTCTTGTCCCAAACGAATTGACCATCAACGAAAGTCATCTTGTCGTTCAACAAGTTGGTGACATCAAAGTCGACCAAATCGAAGAAGGTAACCAATTCACTGACCTTAACGTCCTTGATGGTGACACCAGGGAACAACAATTCTTCGTGAGTGTAGGGTTTGACATAGTAGAAGAATTGGTAGTAAACGGAAGCGATCTTCTTGTAGAACATGTAGAACAAAGGATCACGCATCATAGTTTCGTAGTTCAAGAAAACGTGGGGGTAAACTTCGAAATCGTGAGTGCTGACATCACCGAAGTACATATGGGCGAACATGTACCAGAATTTGTAGAAGTATTTGTCGTAAGTGTCAACATTGCCTTGCATGATGCTGCCAATGTACTCAATGGATTCGGGTTTGCGCATGTCAATGGTCTTGCCATCGTAAGTGACATAAATACCCTTGGTGATGATTTCATCCAAACGGTTGAAGAAGTCCATAACCTTGTAGTAGTAGTCGAATTTGCCGTAGCTTTCAACTTCGTAGTAGTTCTTGCGGTAAGAGTAACCAACACCATTGTAGTAAACCAATTGAGGGTTGTAGCCGTATTCGATGGTGTTGAAGTAGGAGAATTCGGGAATTTCACCAAAGCCGTGAGACAAACGTTCCATGTAGTAACGAGACAAAATTTGACGGACATTGTACAACCAATATTCACCACGACGATCCTTGTTCAAACCGTAGGTCTTGCCATCCAAGAAGAAAGCGTAGTCCATGTTAAGGTAGTACCAGTAGGCGTTGAAGCCAACATCTTCAGTGAAGTAAGACAAAGCAGATTCCTTGTTGAAGAATTCAATGTCACGGGTGTAGTCAACGGGCATGAAGAACATCTTGGTGTTTTCAAGGATTTCCAAGTATTTAGAGTCCTTGTAGTATTCTTCGAAGTTTTCGCGCAACATGAAGTGTTCCTCAGAGTACCAGTGTTCGCCCAAACCCATCATCTTGTACCATTGCCACATCTTGAAGTCCTTTGTGTAGTAATAGTAGTAGTGGTTGTCGTGGTTCTTGTAGAAGGTAGCGTAGTCCTTGTAGAGGATATCCTTGTATTCCTTTTCGTACATGATGTATTTGCTCCAGACATCGTAATCGAATTTCTCAGCTTCGTAAACGAATTTGCTGTTGAAGAAGTATTGAGGGAAGATTTCGTAGATGGAAGGCAAGATTAATCCTTGGAAATCATCACGGTGGATGACGGCCAAAGTCAAAGCATAGACGAACATGCCTTCGTTGCAGTGCATACGAGCCCAGGCAACGTTGCTTTGGAAGACCTCCCAGTTCTTGGCATAGTAGAAGAATTCGAACAAACCATAAGCTTGCTTAAGGTGGGTGTTAACCAAAGCACCGAAAAATTCACCCTTGGGTAAAAGAGCATCGTGTTTGTAGGCTTCGTAGAATTTTTCCATGTACATGCCAAAGTGCTGGAATTTAGAAATGTATATAATTAGTAAGGTGTTATTTCCGGAAGTTTGTGATAACTTACAGTGTAGTGAGACTTGTCAAATGTGAAAGATTTGCCCAACTTGATCCATTCCTCGAACATCAAGGGATCCTCAACACGGTAAACAATTTCGAAAAGGAACTTTTGTTTAGCCAAAAATTCCTTATCGGCAATTTTAACATCGTGCTTAGAGATGCTGCTGGCAGCAACCAAGCCAACGATGGCTAATAAAACAATGGCGATTTTCATTGTTTTGTCCTTCAACAGAGCGCGTAATATTCGAAACCAAACTGTCCACGGATTAGAGTTTGATACAACGATCAGTTCCAATACCTAAAGACTGCTGAAGTGTTCAGAATTTCTTGGGGTTTTTATACAAATTGATTTGCATATTATTATGATTAGCCTTATCAATTGTGAAATTTTTTTTCACTTTTTATGTTGGACCTATTTTACCTTTTGATGAACATAAAAAATGATAAGAACTGCGTGTGATTTTAATGTTTTGTTGCTGCTGACTATGTGTTCCGTGATGAATACATACAAAAAAGCAAATGCTTTTCCTTTGAAATATCACCTGTTTTGTGTTTCTTTAATGCAATAGGTTATCAGAAGTTTAAATTGGCTATGGTTTAAAATTATTTAATGTTTTTATGCAAAAATCGACATTCTCTAGTTGAATGACCAAACAGAATTTAAACAGATGTAGCTTAACATATGTTATTAATTTTTATTAGTTATATTTATACCCTTCACCTTCGTGAGAGGGGTATATATAAGTTCGTCATTTCGTATAGATAGCGGAGTCGATTATGCTATATCCGTCTGCCTGTATGTTTGTTGAAAGCAATTTTCTGAAGTCCCCAAATATCTTCGGGATCCAAATCTCCAACAATTCTATCAGACATGCTTTCGAGAAGTATTTTTTTTAAATCTGCAAATTGGTTCATAACGGAGATATGAACAAAAATCCGAGACAACCCCTTGAAATTTCATCAAAAATTTAGATTTTTTGTGCATGCAGTGGCAGATATAATAACGACAATACGGTAAATTTTGTTATCGTACTTGTACTAGAGCCCGGATAAAGTGGGGACCTATAAAAAGGGACTTTTTGGTGCTTTTTCATTCTACAAGAGCCCAGCTTATGTGAGAATCTATAAAAGGAAACTTTTTGGTACTTTTTCGTTGTATAAAAGGTACTTCTTGAATTTTCTATTTGAACCGAGAAACTTGAAATTAAGTATGTGGAGCCTAAAGTATGTAAGAACACATAAAATGGTATTTTTTGGTACTTTTTCGTTCTTCAAAAGGTACTTTTTGAATTTTCTATAATAATAAACCTAGAAACTTAATTAAGTATGTAGTGTCCAGATTATGTGAGAATCTATAAAAGGGAACTTGTTGGTACTTTTTCGTTGTACAAAAGGTACTCTTTAAATTTTTTATAATATTGAATCTAGAAACATGAAATTAAGTATGTAGGGCCCGAATTAAGTGAGAACACATAAAAGGACGTTTTGGTACTTTTTGAGTTTTCTGCCATATTGAACATAGAAACATTGCAAAGAAGTATTGCAATCCCGGGGTATAGAGGTGCTACCAGTACCTCTAGTCTGCCCTGACTACAAACTAGTGATGTTCAAATGTATATTCGGCCTTTCCTTGGAATGATTTGATGTGGGGTCGTACCAGAGAACCACATAATATGGTGCTACAGGTGGCCAGTTGCCCGCAGGACTTTTTCCTGGCTGGTCAGTTGATTGAAGTACGTTCGAAACCCATGTAGCCACAAGAGAATTTGTCGGGATAAGTCAACAGATATCCTACAGAGGAGTGACTGTGGGACTAAGCGGACTAAGTGCAAATGAGTTGGTGTTAAATGTATAAGATACATCATGAATGTAATGGTGTAATGGCCCGTATACCTAAAGTGAGTGTGTCGGATGTTGTTCTCTATCAATGGGTCGGCTGAATGAGAAGTGTGCTGTGTTGAATGATGGCGGATGAAAGGTATATTATGCAAGTGATACCATTGAATTTTTCTTCCCTGTCCAGGTATATTCAGAGAAAATTTTGTTCAAACCAGATTTAACACAGTGTATTCTCTGTGAGTATGAACAAAGTCCTCGGATTATTTGATGAATTCGTGTTTCGGTCTACTGAATCCCATCTGCGTGGTTGTAGTGATGAAGTGATGTCCTTGCATCTCGGAAGTTAATAGCTCAAGTACTTGAGCTGTGCGTCGTTACAGAAGCTCACCCAGTGGTTGAAAAAGACCACCGTGAAACAGGCCAACATAGCAGGTGTTTAGGTAAAGCATTTCGACATTCTTTCGTCATAGAATGATATGTCATCCCATAACTCGGCCTTCTCTGCTGTTTCAAGTCAAGGCGCATTCAACAATATCCAGTTGTTATAAGCTTTATCGATACTCGGTATAATAAAACGGCAATAGCTTGTATTATCATAACGTATTTACACAAGGATACATTCAGGCTGAACCAGGCGGTAATTTAATGACCACCATGGCAACCAAAGACACTCCTCAAAGTGGGGTTTTAACACCGAAATTGCGAATTCTTGTTCTAGATGAGATTCTGATAGAAATCAGGAAAGTTAGAAGTAATAATATGAAGTTAATTTCCAAACAAGGATGATGGAATGCCCTCTAACGGCACTAAATAAATGGGAAAGAAAATTCGAAAGAATATGCTGTTAAGCACTCCTGCCAGCCATTCATAGGAAGGACAAAATAATTACAGGAAGAGACTATGATACTGTACAACGTTATACACTTGTGAAATTACTGTGGATCACCCACGGGGTTTTTGCATGCCACAGTGCACACCACATTCCGGACAATAATACAAATATATTGTTTTTAACTAAATTTCAGTAATTTATTTTCGCTTTATCTATTCTATATGTATTTGTAGTACAACAAAAAGTTATGTCTTAACTTAGCAGAGCCGAGCTACGTTGTAGGAAATTCAAACCAGAGTTTGTTGTGGAAGTCTAGACACACTACACCCAAATAAAATATACATTCTTATTAATGATATATTTCCCTCCTTCTTACCACAAATTTAAATTCATTTAATGTTTCTGAAAAATCCAAAAATTTAATAAAAAACAAAAAATTTGATGTAATAAATTTATTTATTTTTATTTAATTATTAATATTAATTATCACATCTTGTATATAAACATCTAAAAATACCCTTTCACATTAGAAAATATCTAATGGTAGTATTCGTGATCGAAATTACCGAACTTTTCGTATTTGTGTTCGAAATACTTGGCGAAGGTGTCTTTGTGGTAGATCTTAACATCCTTGAAGTACATGTTGGGTACGAAGAACTCGTATTCATCGATTTCACGATCGAAGGGATAGCCGAAAGGCATTTCATCGATGTAACGAACACCAGAGCCAATACCACAAGAGTATTTGTAGTCGAAGGTGGAGAATTGTTCGTATTCGGCGGTGAAGGGAGTGACATAGAAGAAGAATTGCATGGGCATACCCTTGACCCAACCGTGGGGTAAGACCAAACGATCGGGGAAAGCACAGTGAGGTTCGCTGATGTCCAAGGGGAATTCGTATTTGCCTTCGAAAGCAAGCATGACGTATTTGTACAATTCAGTGTAGGTGGTGCGGTCTTCAGAGGTCCAGTAGAAGTCCTTAGAGTAGCGCTTGAATTCATTGACACCAGATTTAAGAGTGTAGACAAAGCTGTCGAGTTCCATGAAGTTTTCACGGTTTTCAGTCAAGGAGATAACACGGCCGAATTCGTCGTATTTGGGAGCCAAGTAGGTACGGATAACAACCTTTTGTTCCTTGTCGGATTCAATAATGAAATCGAACTCGAAAGGTTTGTGGTTAAGGCGCATTTGACGAGCCAACAAAGTCTTGTCCCAAACGAATTGACCATCAACGAAAGTCATCTTGTCGTTCAACAAGTTGGTGACATCAAAGTCGACCAAATCGAAGAAGGTAACCAATTCACTGACCTTAACGTCCTTGATGGTGACACCAGGGAACAACAATTCTTCGTGAGTGTAGGGTTTGACATAGTAGAAGAATTGGTAGTAGACGGAAGCTATCTTCTTGTAGAACATGTAGAACAAAGGATCACGCATCATAGTTTCGTAGTTCAAGAAAACGTGGGGGTAAACTTCGAAATCGTGGGTGCTGACATCACCGAAGTACATATGGGCGAACATGTACCAGAATTTGAAGAAGTATTTGTCGAAAGTGTCAACATTGCCTTGCATAATGCTGCCAATGTATTCAATGGATTCGGGTTTGCGCAAATCAATGGTCTTGCCTTCGTAGGTGACATAGACACCCTTGGTGATGATTTCATCCAAACGGTTGAAGAAGTCCATAACCTTGTAGTAGTAGTCGAATTTGCCGTAGCTTTCAACTTCGTAGTAGTTCTTGCGGTAAGAGTAACCAACACCATTGTAGTAAACCAATTGAGGGTTGTAACCGTATTCGATGGTGTTGAAGTAGGAGAATTCAGGAATTTCACCAAAACCTTGAGACAGACGTTCCATGTAGTAACGAGACAAAATTTGACGGACATTGTACAACCAGTATTCACCACGACGATCCTTGTTCAAACCGTAGGTCTTACCATCCAAGAAGAAAGCGTAATCCATGTTAAGGTAGTACCAGTAGGCGTTGAAGCCAACATCTTCAGTGAAGTAGGACAAAGCAGATTCCTTGTTGTAGAATTCAATGTCACGGGTGTAGTCAACAGGCATGAAGAACATTTTGGTGCTTTCGAAGATTTCCAAGTATTTGGAGTCCTTATAGTATTCTTCGAAGTTTTCGCGCAACATGAAGTGTTCCTCAGAGTACCAGTGTTCGCCCAAACCCATCATCTTGTACCATTGCCACATCTTGAAGTCCTTGGTGTAGTAATAGTAGTAGTGGTTGTCGTGGTTCTTGTAGAAGGTAGCGTAATCCTTGTAGAGGATATCCTTGTATTCCTTCTCGTACATGATGTATTTGCTCCAGACATCGTAATCGAATTTCTCAGCTTCGTAAACGAATTTGCTGTTGAAGAAGTATTGAGGGAAGATTTCATAGATGGAAGGCAAGATCAAGCCATGGAAATCATCACGATGGATGACGGCCAAAGTCAAAGCATAGACGAACATGCCTTCGTTGCAGTGCATACGAGCCCAGGCAACGTTGCTTTGGAAGACTTCCCAGTTCTTGGCATAGTAGAAGAATTCGAACAAACCATAGGCTTGCTTAAGGTGGGTGTTAACTAAAGCACCGAAGAATTCTCCTTTGGGTAAGAGAGCATCGTGCTTGTAGGCTTCGTAGAATTTCTCCATGTACATGTCAAAGTGCTGGAAATTAAAAAGAAGCCTGATTAGTAAGGAATTAATTCCATTAGTTTGTGATAACTTACAGTGTACTGAGACTTGTCAAAAGTGAAAGATTTGCCCATCTTGATCCATTCCTCGAACATCAAGGGATCCTCAACACGGTAAACAATTTCGAAAAGAAACTTTTGTTTAGCCAAGAATTCCTTATCGGCAATTTTAACATCGTGCTTAGAGATGCTGCCGGCAGCAACCAAGCCAACGATGGCTAATAAAACAATGGCGATTTTCATTGTTTTGTCCTTCAACAGAGCGCGTAGTGTTCAAAACCAAACTGTCCACGGATTAGAGTTTGATATAACGATCAGTTCCAATACCTAAAGACTGCTGATGTTTTGAGAATACTTTGGGGTTTTTATACAAATTGTTTGGCATATAATTAAGAATATAAGCCTTATCAATTGTATAGATGGTTTCTTATGTATATGTTGGACCTATTTACCTTTCGGAGAACATAAAAAATGATAACAATTTAATAATATTTGAGCAAATATGGTGCGTGTGATTTTAATGTTTTTATGTTGTTGACTGTCTGTTTACGTACATATCCATTGCATATTTATCAGCAGTTTAGTGACATATATATACGTGTGTGTAATTTTTAGCACAAGAGGTTATCAAAAGTTTTGGTTTGCTATGGTTTAAAATTGTTTAATGTTTGTATGCAAAAATCCAGATTTTTTAGTGGAATGAGTAAACAGGATTTAAACAGGTGTGACTATTATAATCTGATATGATTATTATATTATTTTTGTTTTCTAAAAATAAATTTTCTATTAAATTAGCGGTGAACTGGAGAAACATTTTTAATTTTTTCATGATTTCAATATGTGTCATATGATCTGCCAGGTTTTGGTGAAATATTCTCCATTTCTTAATTATTGTTAATGTTTGAAATTTTTATAAATTGGAAATTCCAGTGTGAATTCGTACTTAAATTCAAACAACCCAGTATGCCAGAGAAAGATACGAATCGTGGGTCGTAATGGGTATTTGCTCGGAAGCTACAAGAGAGAGAGACAAAACGCTTCTAAGGGAAAATCTCAAAAGTTGTTATCACTTATCAAAAACGATCATATAATACTAAGGGGATTAATAACGGGACACTGCGGTGTCAGATGTCACCAATTCATCCTAGGTAACGCCGTATCAATGTTGTGAAGATTTTGTGTCTGTCAGGAAGAAAGCTCTGTGTAACTGTTCAATGCTAGGATCACGTTGAGCTAGAATCTAGGGTGCTGCTTCAATAGCCCCGAAGGATATATTCAACATCTCACCAATCAAACCCTTTATTTTCATGTGTGAATTTAACCTGGTATGTTGAATTTACGGACTGTACAAAAGATCCCAAACAAGGTCATGGTGGTTAGTCCCCTTTCTAATCTAATGTCATTATGTTCCATAAAGAGGTTACTTACTATATGTGAAAAAAGCGTTCCATTCGGAAAATTGTTGTACAAAATATCGAGCAAAATAAGGATATATCGTACGTGACAGAAATCCGAAGTGTTTATAAAATATAAAAATGCGCAAACATCTGCGAATTCTTTAGTTGTAGATGATTCTTTTGTGATTTCTTCCACTATTTAGCAGTTCGGTCGGACAGTCCCGAACTACCCTTATCCACCGACGAGGAAGTCAATCGTCACCCAATAGGTTACGAAAAGACAGACAAAAAGCTTAATTTTGCTTTTTTAAGTATCCACTCTCTCGCCTACAAAGGGAACACTAAAGTGAGTGCAAATCACTGTTTTTTCGAATGAATTGACTCATTGTCGAACTGCTGGGTAAGGAAAATCATTTTCCTTCATTATTCATTCAAATTATAATTGTAATTACTTACCTAAAAACATACTTTTCAATGAACATTATTTTCTATTCAAAATAAAATTTCTTACTTCTTTAACCAACTATTTTTTAGTTTTAATTAACCGCATTTTCATCACATCCCTATGAATTCGAACAAAAGTTCTAGGAACAAATATATCGTAAGAATAAAATGTAATTCTTTTTATATTATGGTTTTAGATAAAATTTTAAAGTATATAATTTTAAAGTATCAGAGAATATTTAGTCCATTTTTAAAAAGTATCATCTGAACAGATTTCTGAACACCAAAACCTACCTAAAAGTTCTCTCTTGTAGATTTCCATGAATAAATGTTTAATTTTATGCATTTTGAAGATCGAAAAAGTACTGGGTTCAATATATATGTACATATGTATATAAAAATTTCAAGGATCAGTCTTATAGACTCATTTTCAAAAACTATGAACTAAGTTGCGGACATTTGAAAATCAATTTCAACGTCTTCATTTTTTTAAATAGCGAAACAATAACGAAACACTATTGCACTAAAATATACCCAATATTATTTAAATAATCTCTACCTCCAGCTTAAATTTACTTCATGTTTCTGAAAGCAAAACAAACAATAAATAAAAACCAAACATTTGATGTAATAAATTATATTAATTTTATTTCATTATTATTATCACATCTTGTACATACACATCTAACAATACCCTTTTACATTAGAAAATATCTAATGGTAGTATTTGTAATCGAAGTGACCGAACTTTTCGTATTTGTGTTCGAAGTACTTGGCGAAGGTGTCCTTGTGGTAGATCTTAACATCCTTGAAGTACATGTTGGGTACGAAGAATTCGTATTCGTCGATTTCACGGTCGAAGGGATAGCCGAAAGGCATTTCATCGATGTAACGAACACCAGAGCCAATACCACAAGAGTATTTGTAGTCGAAGGTGGAGTATTGTTCGTAATCGGCGGTGAAGGGAGTGACGTAGAAGAAGAATTGCATGGGCATACCCTTGACCCAACCGTGGGGCAAGACCAAACGATCAGGGAAAGCACAGTGGGGTTGGCTGATGTCCAAGGGGAATTCGTATTTGCCTTCGAAAGCAAGCATGACGTATTTGTACAATTCAGTGTAGGAAGTGCGGTCTTCAGAGGTCCAGTAGAAGTCCTTAGAGTAGCGCTTGAATTCATTGACACCAGGTTTAAGAGTGTAGACAAAGCTGTCGAGTTCCATGAAGTTTTCACGGTTTTCAGTCAAGGAGATAACACGGCCGAATTCGTCGTATTTGGGAGCCAAGTAGGTACGGATAACAACCTTTTGTTCCTTGTCGGATTCAATGGTAAAGTCAAAGTCGAAAGGTTTGTGGTTAAGACGCATTTGACGAGCCAACAAAGTCTTGTCCCAAACGAATTGACCATCAACGAAAGTCATCTTGTCGTTCAACAAGTTGGTGACATCAAAGTCGACCAAATCGAAGAAGGTAACCAATTCACTGACCTTAACGTCCTTGATGGTGACACCAGGGAACAACAATTCTTCGTGAGTGTAGGGTTTGACATAGTAGAAGAATTGGTAGTAGACGGAAGCGATCTTCTTGTAGAACATGTAGAACAAAGGATCACGCATCATGGTTTCGTAGTTCAGGAAAACGTTGGGGTAAACTTCCAAATCGTGGGTGTTGACATCACCGAAGTACATATGGGCGAACATGTACCAGAATTTGAAGAAGTATTTGTCGAAAGTGTCAACATTGCCTTGCATGATGCTGCCAATGTATTCAATTGATTCGGGTTTGCGCAAATCAATGGTCTTGCCTTCGTAGGTGACATAGACACCCTTGGTGATGATTTCATCCAAACGGTTGAAGAAGTCCATAACCTTGTAGTAGTAGTCGAATTTGCCGTAGCTTTCAACTTCGTAGTAGTTCTTGCGGTAAGAGTAACCAACACCATTGTAGTAAACCAATTGAGGGTTGTAACCGTATTCGATGGTGTTGAAGTAGGAGAATTCAGGAATTTCACCAAAACCATGAGACAAACGTTCCATGTAGTAACGTGACAAAATTTGGCGGACATTGTACAACCAGTATTCACCACGACGATCCTTGTTCAAACCATAGGTCTTGCCGTCCAAGAAGAAAGCGTAGTCCATGTTGAGGTAGTACCAGTAGGCGTTGAAGCCAACATCTTCAGTGAAGTAGGACAAAGCAGATTCCTTGTTGTAGAATTCAATGTCACGGGTGTAGTCAACAGGCATGAAGAACATCTTGGTGCCTTCAAAGACTTCCAAGTATTTGGAGTCCTTGTAGTATTCTTCGTAGTTTTCGCGCAACATGAAGTGTTCCTCAGAGTACCAGTGTTCGCCCAAACCCATCATCTTGTACCATTGCCACATCTTGAAGTCCTTGGTGTAGTAATAGTAGTAGTGGTTGTCGTGGTTCTTGTAGAAGGTAGCGTAATCCTTGTAGAGGATATCCTTGTATTCCTTCTCGTACATAATGTATTTGCTCCACACATCGTAATCGAATTTCTCAGCTTCGTAAACGAATTTGCTGTTGAAGAAGTATTGAGGGAAGATTTCGTAGATGGAAGGCAAGATCAAGCCATGGAAATCATCACGGTGGATGACGGCCAAAGTCAAAGCATAGACGAACATGCCTTCGTTGCAGTGCATACGAGCCCAGGCAACGTTGCTTTGGAAGATTTCCCAGTTCTTGGCATAGTAGAAGAATTCGAACAAACCATAAGCTTGCTTAAGGTGGGTGTTAACCAAGGCACCGAAGAATTCACCCTTGGGTAAGAGAGCATCGTGCTTGTAGGCTTCGTAGAATTTCTCCATGTACATGTCAAAGTGCTGGAAATTAGAAAGAAGTCTGATTAGTAAAGAATTATTTCCTGGAGTTTGTGATAACTTACAGTGTAGTGAGACTTGTCAAAAGTGAAAGATTTGCCCATCTTGATCCATTCCTCGAACATCAAGGGATCCTCAACACGGTAAAAAATTTCGAAAAGGAACTTTTGTTTAGCCAAGAATTCCTTATCGGCAATTTTAACATCGTGCTTAGAGATGCTGCTGGCAGCAACTAAGCCAACGATGGCTAATAAAACAATGGCGATTTTCATTGTTTTGTCCTTCAACAGAGCGCGTAGTATTCGAAAACTGTCCACGGATTAGAGTTTGATACAACGATCAGTTCCAATACCTAAAGACTGCTGTTATTTTCAGAATACTTGTGGGTTTTTATACAAGTCAGTATTTCTATTTGCAGAATTTTTATCAATTATATATGTATTTGTTTTAATATTTTTTATGTTTATGCTGCACTTTTCATGAATATATAAAATTGATAAGACCACACTAACAAATTTTTATTAATTTTTTATGATTATAATTCAAGTGTTTTATTATTTTTGGGATGTTTGTTTCATGACTGATAGAAGCATACATACATATGTGGTACATAAAGATAACTTTTAGTCTAGTTATGCTAAATTATGTTCTTAATTTGATAATTGTTGTATTTAGTTTTGCAACTAGAGCATTCCCATCTATTATTCATTAGTTTAATGGTTATCAGGTGCGTTAATTTAGTTTTGTGTTTTTTATAAGTTTATCGACAAAAATTCAAACGAATGAAGTAGAGGTGAAGAATCTTGGATAATAATTTAGAACATATTCTCTCTTACAAACCAGGTATTTTATTCCTGTTAGTAAATATTTGGATTTAAATTCTGACACATCTAAATATCCTTCTCAATATTCTGGTTCCTTGTGCGACTATTTAGCTTTGTTTGCATCTTGGGAGTTTATATCTTGGAAGTGATGTAATTCCGGATATAATATTCCCCACGATTGGAAAATTTGTATGAATTGCGTCCACTAAACTGAGGTTTTGAACATTGCAAGATAATACATTTAGTGAACACTATGTTTTTTTACCAAAAACCATCTATTGAAAGGAGAACAACAGGCTCTATGGTGGTATATTTCTTCGGATTTGATGTAGTGTATATACATCCTGCTATTAACCTAACCTTTTCAGTGAATTTGCAATCTGTGATTCTTTCACTAGCCTGCTCTTGTATTTCCTTCAAATTACATGCAAATTGATTGATAGTGGTACGTCTATGGTGAATGAAACGTTCTTATGTTTTCTTGCTTCTTTACATCAGTGTCGCAAAGTGGTCGAAATTAATGATCTGGCGTCCCTTAATTCAGATTTTCAAACTTGGAGATCGGTGAAGGCTTTTTATCTTTCGGATTATCGACGGATCAAATTGATGTTTTCAATTTGGCTTTACCTTTAATATTGGCATTGCTATAAGCAGTCAATAATATAGTTTGTTGCATGAAGAAATCCGAAGAATTTGGTCAGAGATTTTTCAAAGGAATTTTCACCAATTCAAATACAACTTTATTTACTTAAAAAAATGTGGCCTTATCCTCGATTGAAGAACATTTGAAAAGCCATATGCCATATGCTATTTTAATTCCACTCATTATATCCTACAACACTATAGTCGGGAGGGTATTATGCGTTTGTACTGATGTTTGTAACACCCAAACATATTGCTCCGACACCCACCTTAAAGTATACCAATCGGCTCAGAATTACTTTAGCTATGTCCGTCTGTTTGTGTTTCCATGTAAAGCTTGTTCGCACGCTGCAGGTCGCAATTTCAAGAAAATTTTATGAAATTTGGCACATACTCTTCTTTCTACACAAGGACGAATGCTATTGCAAATTGTTGACATCGGTCCATTATTTCTCCTAGCGCCTATACAACCGTACCCCCTGATTAAAGCTTTTGAGCTCATAATTATGTTAAATATTTTAGTATGTTAACAAAAATCGGCAAAATTAAGTTTTATAGAAGTTTAAATGGCTTCGCCGATTTTTGTAAAGACCGAGCTTCATTTGGCCCTAGCCCCCATACAAACTCCCCTTCAGAAAATGAGTTGAAGATCAAAATTTACTTATAAATACTAATAAAACGATGAAATTCTACATAAATAACTTTAATGTAGTCGTAAATTCCTCTTCTAACATTTATAAGGATAGGCCCAAATTTACCCTTGCCCCCATATGAGCCCTCTTGTAGAAAATCTCTTTTTTTGTCAAAAATAAATAAAAATATTCCGGTATTAAGGTAAAAGTCAAATTAAATGCTTTATTTTTTAAAAAAGAATCAACAATTTAAACATACTCACTGGTGTAGGGTATCATATGGTCGACCATATTCAACTTATCTTATTTGTTGAAATATGAAATAAATTCCATTAACTTTATTGTTCTTTAATAAAGCATTGTAATGTTATGCAATGCTGCAATTCGCTGTCCGTCCGTCTGTATGTTAAAAGCGCAAAAGGATTTCCGAATTTTTTAGAAAAAGTATTGCGTCCAAGTTTAAATTGAACAATTTTTTACTATTGATAGTTAATATTTAGCGAACGAGAAACTCGAACATATTTCAATTGTTTTATATATAAATACGCATTTATATATAAAATATTAAATTCCATACCATCCCACATAAAAAAAAAAAAAACATTTTCTGAAAAAAAACATTTTAAATAAAAAACAGTAAATTTTGTGTTAATTAATAATATTTTTTTACTTTATTATTTTTAATATATTAATTATCACATCTTGTATATACACATCTAAAAATACCCTTTTACATTAGAAAATATCTAATGGAAGTATTCGTAGTCGAAGTGACCGAATTTTTCGTATTTGTGTTCAAAGTACTTGGCGAAGGTGTCCTTGTGGTAGATCTTAACATCCTTGAAGTACATGTTGGGAACGAAGAATTCGTATTCATCGATTTCACGATCGAAGGGATAGCCGAAAGGCATTTCATCGATGTAACGAACACCAGAGCCAATACCACAAGAGTATTTGTAGTCGAAGGTGGAGTATTGTTCGTAATCGGCGGTGAATGGAGTGACGTAGAAGAAGAATTGCATGGGCATACCCTTGACCCAACCGTGGGGCAAGACCAAACGATCGGGGAAAGCACAGTGGGGTTGGCTGATGTCCAAGGGGAATTCGTATTTGCCTTCGAAAGCAAGCATGACGTATTTGTATAATTCAGTGTAGGAGGTGCGGTCTTCAGAGGTCCAGTAGAAGTCCTTAGAGTAGCGCTTGAATTCATTGACACCAGATTTAAGAGTGTAGACAAAGCTGTCGAGTTCCATGAAGTTTTCACGGTTTTCAGTCAAGGAAATAACACGGCCGAATTCATCGTATTTGGGAGCCATGTAGGTACGGATAACAACCTTTTGTTCCTTGTCGGATTCAATGATGAAGTCAAAGTCGAAAGGTTTGTGGTTAAGACGCATTTGACGAGCCAACAAAGTCTTGTCCCAAACGAATTGGCCATCAACGAAAGTCATCTTGTCGTTCAACAAGTTGGTGACATCAAAGTCGACCAAATCGAAGAAGGTAACCAATTCACTGACCTTAACGTCCTTGATGGTGACACCAGGGAACAACAATTCTTCGTGAGTGTAGGGTTTGACATAGTAGAAGAATTGGTAGTAGACGGAAGCGATCTTCTTGTAGAACATGTAGAACAAAGGATCACGCATCATGGTTTCGTAGTTCAAGAAAACGTGGGGGTAAACTTCGAAATCGTGGGTGTGGACATCACCGAAGTACATATGGGCGAACATGTACCAGAATTTGAAGAAATATTTGTCGAAAGTGTCAACATTGCCTTGCATAATGCTGCCAATGTATTCAATGGATTCGGGTTTGCGCAAATCAATGGTCTTGCCTTCGTAGGTGACATAGACACCCTTGGTGATGATTTCATCCAAACGGTTGAAGAAGTCCATAACCTTGTAGTAGTAGTCGAATTTGCCGTAGCTTTCAACTTCGTAGTAGTTCTTGCGGTAAGAGTAACCAACACCATTGTAGTAAACCAATTGAGGGTTGTAACCGTATTCGATGGTGTTGAAGTAGGAGAATTCGGGAATTTCACCAAAACCGTGAGACAAACGTTCCATGTAGTAACGAGACAAAATTTGGCGGACATTGTACAACCAGTATTCACCACGACGATCCTTGTTCAAACCGTAGGTCTTGCCATCCAAGAAGAAAGCATAGTCCATGTTTAGGTAGTACCAGTAGGCGTTGAAGCCAACATCTTCAGTGAAGTAAGACAAAGCGGATTCCTTGTTGTAGAATTCAATGTCACGGGTGTAGTCAACAGGCATGAAGAACATCTTGGTGCCTTCAAAGACTTCCAAGTATTTAGAGTCCTTGTAGTATTCTTCGTAGTTTTCGCGCAACATGAAGTGTTCCTCAGAGTACCAGTGTTCGCCCAAACCCATCATCTTGTACCATTGCCACATCTTGAAGTCCTTGGTGTAGTAATAGTAATAGTGATTGTCGTGGTTCTTGTAGAAGGTAGCGTAATCCTTGTAGAGGATATCCTTGTATTCCTTCTCGTACATGATGTATTTGCTCCAGACATCGTAATCGAATTTCTCAGCTTCGTTAACGAATTTGCTGTTGAAGAAGTATTGAGGGAAGATTTCGTAGATGGAAGGCAAGATTAAGCCATGGAAATCATCACGGTGGATGACGGCCAAAGTCAAAGCATAGACGAACATGCCTTCGTTGCAGTGCATACGAGCCCAGGCAACGTTGCTTTGGAAGACTTCCCAGTTCTTGGCATAGTAGAAGAATTCGAACAAACCATAGGCTTGCTTAAGGTGGGTGTTAACCAAGGCACCGAAGAATTCACCCTTGGGTAAAAGAGCATCGTGCTTGTAGGCTTCGTAGAATTTCTCCATGTACATGTCAAAGTGCTGGAAATTAGAAGTGAATCTAATTAGTAAGGAATTATTTTCGGGAGTTTGTGATAACTTACGGTGTAGTGAGATTTGTCAAAAGTGAAAGATTTGCCCATCTTGATCCATTCCTCGAACATCAAAGGATCCTCAACACGGTAAACAATTTCGAAAAGAAACTTTTGTTTAGCCAAGAATTCCTTATCGGCAATTTTAACATCGTGCTTAGAGATGCTGCTGGCAGCAACCAAGCCAACGATAGCTAATAAAACAATGGCGATTTTCATTGTTTTGTCCTTCAACAGAGCGCGTAGTATTCGAAAACTGTCCACGGATTAGAGTTTGATGCAACGATCAGTTCCAATACCTAAAGACTGCTGATGTTTTCAGAGTGCTTTGGGGTTTTTATACAAATCGGTATTTCTATTTGCAGAAAATTTATCAAATAATTTTGATGTTTTATGTTGATGTTGCACTTTTCGTGAGGAATTAAATTTGATAAGAAAACACTGACAAATCTGGAAGAAACTTTATTGATTGTGTTTCAAGTGCTTTTCATTTGTAGGATGTTTGATAGAAGATAGACATTCATAAGTAGCAAATAGTGATAACTTTTAGTCTGGTTATGCTAAATTATGTTTTGAAGATGATAGTTGTTGTTTTTAGTTTTATAGCTAGAACATTCCCATCAACTATTTAGGGGTTCAAAGGTTATCAGCGCTACTAATTTAGTTTTAAATTGTTAAAATTTGTTTTTTATAAGATTAGCGACAAATAAATTATATGATTAATGGGAGTAAAATAGATGTGGAGAATTTTTGTGGACAGTAATTTAGAATATATTGTTACTTACAAAATGGATTCAGATTGAAAATTTGATATTAAATAAAATTCATTAAAATGCAATCGTTCTTGTTGAGGAAGAAATTTAAAATTGTTATTAATTGGAAAATTTTATTTTTGTTTCAAATAATATAGATTTTTACTTTCCCCTTTCAAACATACCTAAAGAAAGAACTTCTGTAGTAAGTAAAATCGGCCTTAATATTTTATATTGGATCCACGCACTCATATAAGGCCCCCTTCCGAACGTAATTGAAACGCTCATTACCGCTCAATTAAATGAAATTTTACGTAAACAAGTTTAATAGAAGCCTAAATACCTCTAC
>NW_023994488.1:302500-307500 GCF_015586225.1 Lucilia sericata
ATTCGTCGTATTTGGGAGCCAAGTAGGTACGGATAACAACCTTTTGTTCCTTGTCGGATTCAATAATGAAATCGAAGTCGAAAGGTTTGTGGTTAAGACGCATTTGACGAGCCAACAAAGTCTTGTCCCAAACGAATTGACCATCAACGAAAGTCATCTTGTCGTTCAACAAGTTGGTGACATCAAAGTCGACCAAATCGAAGAAGGTAACCAATTCACTGACCTTAACGTCCTTGATGGTGACACCAGGGAACAACAATTCTTCGTGAGTGTAGGGTTTGACATAGTAGAAGAATTGGTAGTAGACAGAAGCGATCTTCTTGTAGAACATGTAGAACAAAGGATCACGCATCATGGTTTCGTAGTTCAAGAATACATGAGGGTAAACTTCGAAATCGTGTTGGTCAACATCACCGAAGTACATATGGGCGAACATGTACCAGTATTTGAAGAAGTATTTGTCGAAAGTGTCAACATTGCCTTGCATGATGCTGCCAATGTATTCAATGGATTCGGGTTTGCGCAAATCAATCGTCTTGCCTTCGTAGGTGACATAGACACCCTTGGTGATGATTTCATCCAAACGGTTGAAGAAGTCCATAACCTTGTAGTAGTAGTCGAATTTGCCGTAGCTTTCAACTTCGTAGTAGTTCTTGCGGTAAGAGTAACCAACACCATTGTAGTAAACCAATTGAGGGTTGTAACCGTATTCGATGGTATTGAAGTAGGAGAATTCGGGAATTTCACCAAAACCGTGAGACAAACGTTCCATGTAGTAACGGGACAAAAGTTGACGAACATTGTACAACCAGTATTCACCACGACGATCCTTGTTCAAACCATAAGTTTTGCCATCCAAGAAGAAAGCGTAGTCCATGTTAAGGTAGTACCAGTAGGCGTTGAAGCCAACATCTTCAGTGAAGTAAGACAAAGCAGATTCCTTGTTGAAGAATTCAATGTCACGGGTGTAGTCAACAGGCATGAAGAACATCTTGGTGCCTTCAAAGATTTCCAAGTATTTGGAGTCCTTGTAGTATTCTTCGAAGTTTTCACGCAACATGAAGTGTTCCTCAGAGTACCAGTGTTCACCCAAACCCATCATCTTGTACCATTGCCACATCTTAAAGTCTTTGGTGTAATAATAGTAGTAGTGGTTGTCGTGGTTCTTGTAGAAGGTAGCATAGTCCTTGTAGAGGATATCCTTGTATTCCTTTTCGTACATGATGTATTTGCTCCAGACATCGTAATCGAATTTCTCAGCTTCGTAAACGAATTTGCTGTTGAAGAAGTATTGAGGGAAGATTTCGTAGATGGAAGGCAAGATCAAGCCATGGAAATCATCACGGTGGATGACGGCCAAAGTCAAAGCATAGACGAACATGCCTTCGTTGCAGTGCATACGAGCCCAGGCAACGTTGCGTTGGAAGACTTCCCAGTTTTTGGCATAGTAGAAGAATTCAAACAAACCATAAGCTTGCTTAAGGTGGGTCTTTACCAAAGCACCGAAGAATTCACCTTTGGGTAAGAGAGCATCGTGCTTGTAGGCTTCGTAGAATTTCTCCATATAAATGTCGAAGTGCTGGAATTTGTTATGAAACATGGTTGGAAATTAGTTTGATTTTGATGAGGATAAAAAAGGGAACTTACAGTGTAGTCAGCCTTGTCAAAGTCGAATGTCTTGCCCATCTTGATCCATTCCTCGAACATCAAGGGATCCTCAACACGGTAAACAATTTCGAAAAGGAACTTTTGTTTAGCCAAGAATTCCTTATCGGCAACTTTAACTTCATGCTTAGAGATGCTGCTGGCAGCAACCAAGCCAACTATGGCCAATAAAACAATGGCGATTTTCATTTTTCGATTCTAAACCAAACTGTCCACGGATTAGAGTTTGATGCAACGATCACTTCCAATACCAAAAGACTGCTGATGTTTTCGACATCGACAGCGGTTTTTATACAAATGGATCTGTGTATTTCTATAACCAGGTTATCAGTTTAATGTTTATTGTTATGTTTTTATGTTGCACCTGTTTCGGTCTGACTAAACATAAAAGGTGATAAGAACGCATTAGTTTTTTTAACTAATCTTTTGCGTGTGTTTTCATAATTGCAGTCTAGAGAATTTTATAAGACATCTGGAAGATAATAGTATGCTAATTCTTAATTATGTATTTTCCTTTTCTTGTTTGTGTATATAAAAGTTCAGTATTTTAGATGATGTTTGTTTTACTTATAAGATTCCTAAATTCTTAAGGATAACTCAAATAATTAACAAAATGTTGTTTGGCATTTGTACTTAAACTCCATTAGATACAAAATAATGATGACAGATATTGAACTTTTTCGAGATACAATTTATACGTCGATTTATAAGTTCTTATTTCTTAATTTCGAGAAATTCATCCTAACTGTTGTCAGAGAAATTAGAGCAAAACAACTCTGACCCACCCGATTTAAAAACAGTATAAGGCTATAAATTAATTAATATTTTTTTATTAAATTATTAATAATGAATCAAAAATAGTTTTAATTAATATCTTTTTGCAATACTTTCTGAAAACCAAAACTTCTTAATATAATCCAGCAAATTACTTGTTTAAAGATATTCATAATCGAACTGCCCAAAATGTTCGTATTTGTGCTCAAAGTATTTTTCGAAAGTGTCTTTATGGCCGATCTTGACATCCTTGAACAGCATGTTGGGTACGAAGAATTCATACTCGATTATTTCCCGATCGAAAGGATAGCCGAATGCAATTTCAGCGTTGTAGGGAATACCAGAACCAATGCCGCAAGAATAAGCGTAGTCAAAGGTGGAATTGTTATCGTATTTGGCTTTTAAGGGAGTGATGAAGAAAAACAATTGCATAGGCATACCTTGGGGCCAACCACGAGGCAATAGTAAACGATCTGGAAAGGCACATTGAGGTTTAGTTAAGTTTGTGGGAAATTCATATTTGCCTTCAATGGCCAGCATTAGAAGCTTGTACAATTCGGTGTAGGATATGCGATCCTTAGCGGTCCAGGAAAAATCATCAGATTTTCGTATGAATATATTATTACCAGCTTTAAGAGTGTAGAAAAAGCTATCGATTTCCATGAAGTTTTCACGATTTTTAGGCAAGGTGATAACACGACCAAATTGATCATATTTGGGACCCAAGAATGTACGTACTACGGCCTTGTGAGTTTTGTCCGATTCCACGCTAAATACAAATTCAAAAGGTTTGTGATTGAGACGCATTTGACGAGCCAACAAGGTCTTATCCCAAATCATTTGATCATCAACGAAGTTAACCTTGTCGTTTATTAAGTTGCTGACATCAAAGTCTACCAAATCGAAATAGGTTACCAATTCACTGACCTCAACATCTTTGATTATCACATTAGGGAACAATAATTCGTCGTGTGTATAGGGCGCAATATTGCTCCTGAAGTCGTAAAAGACGGAAGCGATTTTCTTGTGGAAGCTATAGAACATAGGATCACGCATCATGGTTTCGTAATTTAAAAACGCATTTGGCAGAACTTCGTAATCATCAGAGTTACTCTTAGCGAAATACATGTGGGTATACTGGTACCAGTATTGAAAGGTGTATTTGTCGAAGGTATCAACTTTGCCCTGCTTAGTATTGCCCTTAAATACAGTGTTTACGGGCTTAAGCAAATCAATCGTTTCGCCGGCATAAGTTTCAAAGAAACTCTTGCTAATGATATCCTCCAATCGATCAAACATGCCCAAACGACTTTGATAGTAATCGGTGTGGCCAAATTGTTCGAGTTCATAGTAGAATTTGCGGTTCGTATAACTAATACCATTGTACGAAATCAAATGTGAATCATAATCACTATCCGAGCTGTCTAAAAAGGAAAAATCCAAAATTTCTTCCAGACCATGAGACAAACGTTCCATGCGATAACGACGTAAAATTTGTTCCAAATTATATAGCCAGAATTGATCACGATGATAGTTATGCTTGCCATCCAAGGCGAGATTAAGATTAAGATAATACCAGTAGGCATTTAAGCCCACATCTTCAGTTAAGAAAGATAAAGTGGATTCCAAATTGTTGAGCTCAATATTACGCGTATAGTCTACAGGCATGAAGAACATGTGGGTGCTGTCGTAGATTTCAAAGAATTTGGGATCCTCGTAGTACTCTGGCCAGTTTTCGCGCATTATAAAGTGTTCCTCAGAGTACCAGTGATCACCTAAACCCATCATTTTCCACCATTGCCACAACTTCCAATCTGTGGTATAGCGATAGTAAAAATGTCTATCGTAGGGCTTATAGACTTTAGCATAATCTTCGTAGAGTATATCCTTGTATTGCTTTTCATACATGATGTATTGGGACCAGGTTTCATAATCAAATTTCTCGGCTGCATAAATGAATTTGCTGTTAAAGAAGTTTTGGGGAAAGATTTCGTAAATTGAAGGCAACAGCAAACCCTTTAAATCATCGCGATGCAGAAGCACTAAGTTTAAAGCATAAACAAAAGTGGCTTCATTGCTAAACATACGAGCCCAGGCAACATTTCGTTGAAAGAGTTCCCATGTTTTGACATAGTAGAAGAAACCAAACAGACCATAGGCCTGTTGGATGTGACTTTCTGTTAGAGCGCCAAAGTATTCACTCTTAGGCAGTGTGGCACCAAATTTCAAGGCTTTGCAATATTTCTCCATATAGTGAGGTATACGCTTTAATTTGAACGATATTTTTTTTTAGCTTTAGATAAGTTATTGAAGTTATGTTATGTGCAACTTACTGTGTATTCAGATCTATCAAAGTTAAACGTCTTGCCAAGTTTGATCCATTCCTCAAACATCAAGGGTTCCTCAACACGATAAACTATTTCCAAAAGAAACTTTTGTTTATTTAAAAATTTTTGATTAGAGTTGCTGCTGCTGCCATTTACTAGACCAGCAATGGCCAGTAAAATTATAGCAATTTTCATGATTTATGGTTAACTTTCGGTTAGAAAGTTTTATCTTCA
>NW_023994488.1:312500-322280 GCF_015586225.1 Lucilia sericata
GTTCTAGTTCAGTTCCAATTCAGTTCTAGTTCAGTTCTAGTTCAGTTCTAGTTCAGTTCTAGTTCAGTTCTAGTTCAGTTCTAGTTCAGTTCTAGTTCAGTTCTAGTTTCTAGTTCTCTAGTTCAGTTCTAGTTCATTCTAGTCAGTTCTAGTTTCAGTTCTAGTTCAGTTCTAGTTCAGTTCTAGTTCCGTTCTAGTTCAGTTCTAGTTCAGTTCTAGTTCAGTTCTAGTTCAGTTCTAGTTCAGTTCTAGTTCAGTTCTAGTTCAGTTCTAGTTCAGTTCTAGTTCAGTTCTAGTTTCAGTTCCTAGTTCAGTTTAGTTCAGTCTAGTTCAGTTCTAGTCAGTTCTAGTTCAGTTCTAGTTCAGTTCTAGTTCAGTTCTAGTTCAGTTCTAGTTCAGTTCTAGTTCAGTTTAGTTCAGTTCTAGTTCAGTTCTAGTTCAGTTCTAGTTCAGTTCTAGTTCAGTTCTAGTTCAGTTCTAGTTCAGTTTAGTTCAGTTCTAGTTCAGTTCTAGTTCAGTTCTAGTTCAGTTCAAGTTCAGTTCTAGTTCAGTTCTAGTTCGTTCTAGTTCGTTCTAGTTCAGTTCTAGTTCAGTTTCTAGTTCAGTTCTAGTTCAGTTCTAGTTCAGTTCTAGTTCAGTTCTAGTTCAGTTCTAGTTCAGTTCTAGTTCAGTTCTAGTTCAGTCTAGTTCAGTTCTAGTTAGTCTAGTTCAGTTTAGTAGTTCTAGTTTCAGTTCTAGTTCAGTTCTAGTTCAGTTCTAGTTCAGTTCTCGTTCAGTTCTAGTCAGTTCAGTTCTAGTTCAGTTCTAGTTCAGTTCTAGTTCAGTTCTAGTTCAGTTCTAGTTCAGTTCTAGTTCAGTTCTAGTTCATTTCTAGGTCAATTTGAGTTCAGTTCTAGTTCAGTACTTGTTGTAGTTCAGCCCTTGTTTCCATAAATTCTCTTTATTATTCTGATCTTGCATTTTTTCCAATTTTTTTTTTGCTTTTCATTCCCTAAAAATCTAAATTAAAAAGTTTTTTATTAACAAATTTCGTATACATTTGTTTTTTTCGCATAAAACACAAACTTATCTAGACCAAAATAACAATAAAACGTAAGAAAACTGCGTATTCTGCAAAAAGAAGACCAACTAACTCCTTCGCATAACAAGAAATTTTAGAAGAAAATCTTAAATTTATAGCATTCGAATGTGGTTTTATGCATATTTACCCACAAACACACAGATAAATATTAAAACTTCGTCAAGAAGTAACATAAAACAATAAGGAAAATAAACATAAAATTTATAAGAAGAAAACAAGAAAATATTTCAAATCTTATAAGTGAATGAATGAAATATATTATGAGTTTGAGAGTACTATTATGTATAAGTTTGTAACAAATATAAAGAAACTCTCTATAAGCATAATACATACGATAAAAAATCAAAGTACCTCTATAGTTAAAAAACATGAAAAATAACTAACAAATACTTAGACTAATACTACCATTCCTGGTTTCCTCACAGTTATACTCTCTCTTATATGTAATCAGACTAAAAACGAATCCTTTAATTGCTAAAGCGTGAGATTGTTTTTCAGTTATTTATATTTTATGTATTTTTTTTCTATTGCAAATGAGGAAATTATGAATATTTTCCTTTTCTTCTATATTTATAATTTTATTTAATTTTTAACACTTAAACTATGCAGAAAGTTTACACCATTTCCAGAGTGGAGAAATCCACATAGAAATTCTATAAAAATTGCTTTAAATTAATTATTTCTAAACACTCTATAAACTCAATATGCTTCGTAGGACAACACTGATGACCAACAAAAGAACGTTTTAAAAGCTTTAATTGTATGAGTAATATCCTATGAAAATCCTTCAAAAGCTTATCTTAGAAATGGTGCAATTAAGCTTTTCTCCCTATTCCCATCTAAACTGACTACTTAAACTCTCAAAGCCATGTAATTGTCCATATATACACACACGCACACATTTATTTATGTATTATTTGTTTCAAGTAGCAGAATATTCAAAGGAAGTGGGGCATGTAGAGGTTTATTGTGCATGTAATTGTATGAATACTTGTTATAATGTTGTTGCAGCAAAATAATTTTTTTAATTTATTACAAATTATGATGTTTATGAGCGCGCAAAACCAAAAGACGAGACTATATCAGACCAGACTTATAAACTAATAAGTACTTTCTCACATAAGTACACCCACGCATATACGATTTTATTTACGAACTATAACCGCTAGTTTGAGGAGGAGACAATGTATCCTTTTTAGGCTACATTTTTCATAGATTTCCAATTGCTTATTGCCTAGAAATGTGATGCCTAATTACTTAAACCTCAGAAACTTAAAGGACGTAATTACGAGTCTTGAGGGCCTACTGGCGACCCATCAACGTCCTCAAGTGTCTTGAGCATTTTGCTATCTAATCTATTTGATAAGATGATCCCGCTGTGAAATTACAGGCGAGTCTAGTCCGATACATTCCACGAACTGAGAACTCTCTCAGATATAGGTCCTACCAAACCTAAGGCACTGCTAACATCGCTTTACCCCAAGCCGAACTAAAGTTTATCCAAGTAAACAAGCGAAACTACCATCGCTAATTTAGGGTCTAGTAATCAATACTATAGTGAGACATATCTATCCTCTGTAAAGCGATAAGCTTTTCATGCCTCACTTCAGTATTCAGTCCCTAAAGAATAAGAAGTAATTGTCAATCATTTCTGTACATAGATCATAAATGCTGGTTAAAAGCACTACCTCGGGAACTGCAGGGATCTGTAAAGTTTATTTTGTGGCTGTATATCCGCATCCCGGAACATATACATACATATACATATAGTAAGAGTGTGGTGGAGGCGGTGTTGGTTACTTTGAGAACTCAATTTGTTTTTGTTGTTGTTGCTAAGTACACATAGAGGTTTGTACTGTAAATATAGAAATGCGTTTACTTAATTAATTTATATGAGTAACTGATTAATTAAAGAAAATTGTTGTTGTTTTTGGTGTTATGAGGGAGGTGGAGGTTATTAAATACACACGCACGAACCTAAAGCACTTACAAAAAGGGGGTCAGGTTAAAATGTTGTTTATATGTTGCACATTGTTTGTTTGGTTGTTGGCTTTAGCTGTTTGTGTGATTTTCTTTATTGTTTTTTTCACAAAGTCATAAATTAAAATGTCAACAAAAATTATTGTTTATTGGCAGGGGTTTGTGGACATGAAAAAAACATGAAATGATTTTGTAATGAGGTCAGCTTATAATGTGGGAAATGTAGTAAAAGTTTAGAATTCAAGAACCAGAACTATTTGAGATGTTTGTTTAGAAAAAGTGAAAATTCGTATTCCCATGGAAGGAAACTGATACCGAAGTTCCCTACCCGATACTTCGATGTTAGATTTACGTTAGTTCTAGTTCAGTTCTAGTTCAGTTCTAGTTCAGTTCTAGTTCAGTTCTAGTTCAGTTCTAGTTCAGTTCTAGTTCAGTTCTAGTTCAGTTCTAGTTCAGTTCTAGTTCAGTTCTAGTTTTCTAGTTCAGTTCTAGTTCAGTTCTAGTTCAGTTCTAGTTCAGTTCTAGTTCAGTTCTAGTTCAGTTCTAGTTCAGTTCTAGTTCAGTTCTAGTTCAGTTCTAGTTCAGTTCTAGTTCAGTTCTAGTTCAGTTCTAGTTCAGTTCTAGTTCAGTTCTAGTTCAGTTCTAGTTCAGTTCTAGTTCAGTTCTAGTTCAGTTCTAGTTCAGTTCTAGTTCAGTTCTAGTTCATTCTAGTTCAGTTCTAGTTCAGTTCTAGTTCAGTTCTAGTTCAGTTCTAGTTCAGTTCTATTCAGTTCTAGTTCAGTTCTAGTTCAGTTCTAGTTCAGTTCTAGTTCAGTTCTAGTTCAGTTCTAGTTCAGTTCTAGTTCAGTTCTAGTTCAGTTCTAGTTCAGTTCTAGTTCAGTTCTAGTTCAGTTCCAGTTCAGTTCTAGTTCAGTTCTAGTTCAATTCTAGTTTAGTTCTAATTCAGTTCTAGTTCAGTTCTAGTTCAGTTCTAGTTCAGTTCTAGTTCAGTTCTAGTTCAGTTCTAGTTCAGTTCTAGTTCAGTTCTAGTTCAGTTCTAGTTCAGTTCTAGTTCAGTTCTAGTTCAGTTCTAGTTCAGTTTCTAGTTCAGTTCTAGTTCATTCTAGTTCAGTTCTAGTTCAGTTTTAGTTCAGTTCTAGTTCAGTTCTAGTTCAGTTCTAGTTCAGTTCTAGTTCAGTTCTAGTTCAGTTCTAGTTCAGTTCTAGTTCAGTTCTAGTTCATAGTTCATTCTAGTTCAGTTCTAGTTCAGTTCTAGTTCAGTTCTAGTTCAGTTCTAGTTCAGTTCTAGTTCAGTTCTAGTTCAGTTCTGTTCAGTTCTAGTTCCAGTTCTAGTTCAGTTCTAGTCAGTTCTAGTTCAGTTCTAGTTCAGTTCCTAGTTCAGTTCTAGTTCAGTTCTAGTTCAGTTCTAGTTCAGTTCTAGTTCAGTTCTAGTTCAGTTCTAGTTCAGTTCTAGTTCAGTTCTAGTTCAGTTCTAGTCAGTTCTAGTTCAGTTCTAGTTCAGTTCTAGTTCAGTTTCTAGTTCAGTTCTAGTTCAGTTCTAGTTCAGTTCTAGTTCAGTTCTAGTTCAGTTCTAGTTCAGTTCTAGTTCAGTTCTAGTTCAGTTCTAGGTTCAGTTCTAGTTCAGTTCTAGTTCAGTTCTAGTTCAGTTCTAGTTCAGTTCTAGTTCAGTTCTAGTTCAGTTCTAGTTCAGTTCTAGTTCAGTTCTAGTTCAGTTCTAGTTCAGTTTCTAGTTTTCAGTTTTCTAGTTCAGTTTCTAGTTCAGTTCTAGTTCAGTTCTAGTTCAGTTCTAGTTCAGTTCTAGTTCAGTTCCTAGTTCAGTTCTAGTTCAGTTCTAGTTCAGTTCTAGTTCAGTTCTAGTTTCAGTTTCTAGTTCAGTTCTAGTTCAGTTCAGTTGAGTTCCAGTTCAGTTCTAGTTCAGTTCTAGTTCAATTCTAGTTTAGGTTCTAATTCAGTTCTAGTTCAGTTCTAGTTCAGTTTCTAGTTCAGTTCTAGTTCAATTCTAGTTCAGTTCTAGTTCAGTTCTAGGTCAGTTCTAGTTCAGTTCTAGTTCAGTTCTAGTTCAGTTCTAGTTCAGTTTCTAGTTCAGTTCTAGTTTCAGTTCTAGTTTCAGTTCTAGTTCAGTTTTAGTTCAGTTCTAGTTCAGGTTCTAGTCAGTTCTAGTTCAGTTTCTAGTTCAGTTCTAGTTCAGTTCCAGTTCAGTTTCTAGTTCAGTTTCTAGTTCAGTTCTAGTTCAGTTTCTAGTTCAGTTCAGTTCTAGTTCAGTTCGAGTTCAGTTCAGTTATAGTTCAGTTATAGTTCAGTTATAGTTCAGTTTATAGTTCAGTTATAGTTCAGTTGTAGTTCAGTTATAGTTCACTTATATTTCAGATATAGATTAGTTTTTGTTCCAATTTGGGTTCAGTATCATTTGTAATCTAAAGGATACGTGGAATAACAGATGATCGATCTGTAGCAATGCAGGTTGTTTTCGCAAATCATAATTTCTTTTAATTTTAAAATGCCCTGCCACTTTTCTCTTTTTCTCTGAATTTTCGTAAAATTGTAATTAAATATTTTCAGCTGTCTACAAACTATTCCAAACATATAGTCATAACTAGAAATTCAAGGTAAAAACTTATGTACGTAAAATTTTGTTCATACATATGGACAAATAAAAATATATTGTTTTTCCATGGTTTTTCTATTTCTCAATTAGATTTATGGAAAGTTTTTTCCTGGTCGTTGCTACTTTTATTGTTATCTACTCGTTCGCAAACAAAAGAAGCAAATGAAACTTCAAAGTTATTTTAGTAGTTTTTTTTTTGTTACGAAAACTGTTACGTAAAATGCAGCTACCAAACAAAACAAAATATTTTTAGCTCTTTCGATATTTGAACAACAACAGATGTAGCACCAGCACTAGCAATATCAGCAGTAAAAGTAGCAATAACGACGGGAAAAATATGAAACAAAAAAGGATATAAAAAGTGTAATAAAACAAGTAAGAGTGTTATATTCGGCTATGCCGAATCTTATATACCCACCATCAAACCGCGTTTATGTCGAATTTCATCTATATACTCGTATATTCAGGCCAGTTATAAGCGTTAAAGTAATTTTCTGAAGGGGACCTTATGTAGGGGGGTAGGGTCAATTATGGGTCGATCCTCATAAAATTTGGTAGACAGAAATTGGTTCATATTAAATTTATTTGTGTCGAATTTCATCGCTACACTCGTATTTTTAAACCATTAATGAGCGTTGCAGTCGTTTTCTGAAGGGGACCTTATATGGGGGGTAGGGTCAATCATGGACCGATCCTCATAAAACTTTTTAGATAGATTTTGACTCTTTGAAACTTACTTATGTGGAATTTCATATATATACTAGTATTTTTAAGCCAGTAATGAGCGTTAAAGTCATTTTCTGAAGGGGATCTTATATGGGGGGTAGGGTCAATTATGGACCGATCCTCATAAAATTTTGCATAGTGATTTTGGATCATAAGAAACTTACTTATGTTGAATTTCATCGCTATATTCGTATTTTAAACAAGTTATGGCTTTTACAGCTGCTTTTCGAGGGGCCACTTGTATGGGGGGCTATCCGAAAACATGGACCGATATTGCCCATTTTCAATACCAAACAAACCTTACCTAAAAGAAATATTTGTGTGAAATTTCAACCCTCTAGCTCTTTCCATTCGGACTCTATCGTGCTTTCAACAGACAGACAGACAGACAGACGGACGGACGGACAGACGGACAGACGGACAGACATGGCTAGATCGTCTTAGAATTAATGAGGAACCCAGAATATATATACTTTGTGGGTCTATGACCAATATTTCGATGTGTTACAAAACGGAATGAACAAAATCATATACCCCCCATCTTTTTTGATGGTGGGTTATAAAAACATGGCAACAGGGAAAATTCAAATGGTAAAGGTAGGCTAGTATAGCTTTACTTGATAGTGCTGCCGATGAAAAGCATTTTTATTAAATAGCAGCTTTGCTACTGACTATTATAATACTAAATCCGCTGAAAATCAAAAACTTTAAATGAAAAACCATAAATTTGATGTAATAAATTATATATTTTTATTTTATTATTAATATTAATTATCACATCTTGTCAAAATCATCTAAAAATACCCTTTTACACTAGAAAATATCTAAATGGAAGTATTGGTAGTCGAAGTGACCGAACTTTTCGTATTGTGTTCAAAAGTACTTGTCGAAGGTGTTCTTGTGGTAGATCTTGACATCCTTGAAGTACATGTTGGGTACGAAGAAATTCGTATTCGTCGATCTCACGGTCGAAGGGATAGCCGAAAGGCATTTCATCGACGTAACGAACACCAGAGCCAATACCACAAGAGTATTTGTAGTCGAAGGTGGAGAATTGTTCGTATTCGGCGGTGAAGGGAGTGACGTAGAAGAAGAATTGCATGGGCATACCCTTGACCCAACCGTGGGGCAAGACCAAACGATCGGGGAAAGCACAGTGGGTTCGCTATGTCCAAGGGGAATTCGTATTTGCCTTCGAAAGCAAGCATGACGTATTTGTACAATTCAGTGTAGGAGGTGCGGTCTTCAGAGGTCCAGTAGAAGTCCTTAGAGTAGCGCTTGAATTCATTGACACCAGATTAAGAGTGTAGACAAGCTGTCGAGTTCCATGAAGTTTTCACGGTTTTCAGTCAAGGAGATAACACGGCCGAATTCGTCGTATTTGGGAGCCAAGTAGGTACGGATAACAACCTTTTGTTCCTTGTCGGATTCAATAATGAAATCGAAGTCGAAAGGTTTGTGGTTAAGGCGCATTTGACGAGCCAACAAAGTCTTATCCCAAACGAATTGACCATCAACGAAAGTCATCTTGTCGTTCAACAAGTTGGTGACATCAAAGTCGACCAAATCGAAGAAGGTAACCAATTCACTGACCTTAACGTCCTTGATGGTGACACCAGGGAACAACAATTCTTCGTGAGTGTAGGGTTTGACATAGTAGAAGAATTGGTAGTAGACGGAAGCGATCTTCTTGTAGAACATGTAGAACAAAGGATCACGCATCATGGTTTCGTAGTTCAAGAAGACATGAGGGTAAACTTCGAAATCGTGTTGGACATCACCGAAGTACATATGGGCGAACATGTACCAGTTTGAAGAAGTATTTGTCGAAAGTGTCAACATTGCCTTGCATGATGCTGCCAATGTATTCAATGGATTCGGGTTTGCGCAAATCAATGGTCTTGCCTTCGTAGGTGACATAGACACCCTTGGTGATGATTTCATCCAAACGGTTGAAGAAGTCCATAACCTTGTAGTAGTAGTCGAATTTGCCGTAGCTTTCAACTTCGTAGTAGTTCTTGCGGTAAGAGTAACCAACACCATTGTAGTAAACCAATTGAGGGTTGTAACCGTATTCGATGGTGTTGAAGTAGGAGAATTCGGGAATTTCACCAAAACCGTGAGACAAACGTTCCATGTAGTAACGAGACAAAATTTGGCGGACATTGTACAACCAGTATTCACCACGACGATCCTTGTTCAAACCGTAGGTCTTGCCATCCAAGAAGAAAGCGTAGTCCATGTTAAGTACCAGTAGGCGTTGAAGCCAACATCTTCAGTGAAGTAGGACAAAGCGATTCCTTGTTGTAGAATTCAATGTCACGGGTGTAGTCAACAGGCATGAAGAACATCTTGGTGCCTTCAAAGATTTCCAAGTATTTAGGTCCTTGTAGTATTCTTCGAAGTTTTCGCGCAACATGAAGTGTTCCTCAGAGTACCAGTGTTCGCCCAAACCCATCATCTTGTACCATTGCCACATCTTGAAGTCCTTGGTGTAGTAATAGTAGTAGTGGTTGTCGTGGTTCTTGTAGAAGGTAGCGTAATCCTTGTAGAGGATATCCTTGTATTCCTTCTCGTACATGATGTATTTGCTCCAGACATCGTAATCGAATTTCTCAGCTTCGTAAACGAATTTGCTGTTGAAGAAGTATTGAGGGAAGATTTCATAGATGGAAGGCAAGATCAAGCCATGGAAATCATCACGGTGGATGACGGCCAAAGTCAAAGCATAGACGAACATGCCTTCGTTGCAGTGCATACGAGCCCAGGCAACGTTGCTTTGGAAGACTTCCCAGTTCTTGGCATAGTAGAAGAATTCGAACAAACCATAGCTTGCTTAAGGTGGGTGTTAACCAAAGCACCGAAGAATTCACCCTTGGGTAAGAGCATCGTGCTTGTAGGCTTCGTAGAATTTCTCCATGTACATGTCAAAGTGCTGGAAATTAAAGTGAATTAGTAAGGAATTATTTTCGGGAGTTTGTGATAACTTACAGTGTAGTGAGATTTGTCAAAAGTGAAAGATTTGCCCATCTTGATCCATTCCTCGAACATCAAGGGATCCTCAACACGGTAAACAATTTCGAAAAGGAACTTTTGTTTAGCCAAGAATTCCTTATCGGCAATTTTAACATCGTGCTTAGAGATGCTGCTGGCAGCAACCAAGCCAACGATGGCTAATAAAACAATGGCGATTTTCATTGTTTTGTCCTTCAACAGAGCGCGTAGTATTCGAAAACTGTCCACGGATTAGAGTTTGATGCAACGATCAGTTCCAATACCTAAAGACTGCTGATGTTTTCAGAGTGCTTTGGGGTTTTTATACAAATCGGTATTTCTATTTGCAGAATATTTATGTTGATGTTGCACTTTTCGTGAGGAATTAAATTTG